>NW_017306705.1:494324-525218 GCF_000935625.1 Nanorana parkeri
TTAAAGGAGAACTATGGGGTTAAGGCTTTTCCTTAAGGCTTAAGGCTTTTCCCCATAGTTCTCCTTAGGGTAACGGGAGGACACAAACTAGCATCCTCCTGTCACCCTAGGCTCAGTATACAGCTCAGCTCAGCTGTAGCTCGTGGTATACTGAGACGCCGCAGCTGAAGCGTATCCCTACAATTGTGATGGGATCCGCCCAGCTGCGTGACTGACAGCTGGCTCTGCCTATCTAGAGGCACAGCCAGCTGTACCCGCCCCCTCCCCGTCCGTTCCGCCAGTCAGATCGGAGCGGGGAATCCAGCCCCTCCCACGGCAGAGAGCCGTGACAGGATCGAGAGGGGAGCGAACGCCGGTATGTGCTTGCTCACCTCCCGATCTACTGAGCCGACCTGTGACAGTCTCATTGTCACAGGTCGGCTAGAACTATGAGGTGAGTGAAAAGCACTCACCTCATAGTTCTCCTTTAAACGGTATATTGGATAATAGCATCTCTTTTACAATTTAAAATTAGTTTTTTATATACTTAATGATACCAAGTTAGGATATTGCTGTAGCCTCCTTACTCCCCTCACATGTCCTTCTTCTTTCTATGAAGGACTTAACCAGTGGGTTGATGTATTCTGTCCTCATTGGTCAGTTTTCTATATAATTTGCCTAGAGTCGACCAATGAAACATTTGCCAAGGTGACCTGAAATAGCTGTGGCTGAATAAACTGAACTGAGGCCATTACAAGATAAAAATGAGGGCACAGCTGTGGAGTTCTGGAGGCAAAGCATAGACTCAATATGTCAGGGAAGATTACATTGCAGACAGTCACAGAGATGTTGCATTATTTACAGCTCAACTTCAGTTCTAGCCTTTCTCGAACATACACTGCATATGTTCAAAGGTTGCCCTTTGTGATGGTGGCTTACAATATGTACATTTTACAGAAGGCATCTGAAATGCACCATCTTTACTCTTTATTGGGGTAGTTCACTGTACAAGTCCCATGCGTCAAGTTCAAGTGAAATATGGTTGTTGCTTCTTTAGGATGACTTTGCAAGGGTCTGCATTGCTTTTACTGAGATTTATGATTGGACTTTGGAAAGTAACATATACAGTACGTTTTCAACTATAGTAATAACACTATAGTTGATCTTGTGTATAAGATTAATAGAACCAGCAAAAGAGTGTCCATTAAAGCCCATTTCAAGCCCCCAGAAGATATCTCGTATTTCAAGGTGGTCTCTCTAAACAAACAGAAAATGCAATCTAGTGCCTACCTGGTATTTAGGGTTGCCAAAATACAGACAGTCCAGAAAAAACATGTTTTTTGGACTGACCATTTTTAATAAAGCACTATATGGGAAACAAAAAAGCTCCCAGGCACCTTCACCTCCACATGGGCAGATTGGTTAAAGAGAGTAAGCAGGAGCAGATGTAGAGAAACATGTACCCTGCACACTTCAGCCAGAGCTGGAGGCAAAAGATTTATGCTAAGGGTTTGGGTTAGGGGGAGAGCAAAGTTTCAGCTTGATGAAGCAGAACAGCATAAGAGCTTTTTTCAGGTATATCCACTGGATCAAATGCTGGATTGGGGTTCACATTGCTCCCACTGGCTTTGATTGACACTGATGTAATCCCACAGGTATTGACAATGGAGTTCATCTCACTCTCTTCATTGTACCCCAGGCCCTATTTTATCTAAAACAGCCTTAGCCTCTTAGCAGCATGCTTTAAGCCCACTGCACATTTATATAATACTGTACATTCTGAGCGCTCAGCAGCATACTGGAAGGAATTGACTTCAGAGCTGTCTGTTTTAAAATCTGACTTTATTTGGGGATTCTGGTGCAGGTTACATCTTTATGCTGTAAGGCTTTAGTAAGCCCTGTACTTTCAAACATCCAGTTACAAGAATTGTCTGTGTGAGGAAATCTTCATATGGGAATTGAAGCATTTAGGTTAAGTAAGTTTCTTAAAAATCCAGGGCCCTTAATCAAAATAGCCACACCCCTTATTTAAATTGGCCACGCCCATTAATCAATATGGCACTCTACCCTGCTTCTTTCTTACACTATTTATTAAACTTCTCTCTGGCTTGACATCTTGTGGACAGCTTCTGCAGGAGAGGACTAAGATGAGTGTGATGGAATGCATTATAATCAGGAGAGCAGTGCTTAGGTTATAACAGGAGCATTATATGCAGCGTGTATGATAGTTGACAATATGTGCAGGAGAGAAGTGCTGAGGTATTACAATGGCCAATACAGTTAATTGATTCACAAATGCTGCTTACTCATCTTTCTATAATTAGCAACAAAATCACAAAAAAAGCAGTGGAGGTAAGACTGACATACGGCATGGTGCCATGGAATATATGGTGGGGCCGATTTACACTAGCCTGCAGCATTTTTCTGTGGGGATAAGTGTGCTCTGTGTACGGGGGCGGCGGGTGGTACTTTGCGCTTTTTCAGCAAATCACAGTGTTTACAATTTCTTTTGTTACATTTTTTGAATTTTTTTGTGACATTGTGTTGAAGTTTCATAAAATGACACTGCATTAAAGCTAATGCACTGCAGCTGATTTTCATTGTGGTGACCGGCGGTGACTTCAAGTGAGCTCCGGTGCTTTGTTGGAAAATGCAGCATGTCTGCATTTTTCTGCAACTCACTGCAACATACCTCAAAACAGTAATTTATAATTCATCTCTTCCATGGTACATGCCATCAAACCGGTATGTGTTAAAGCCAATACCTTCATTTTTTGTTCAAGTCCCTCTCCCATCTAGTCACAAATCATGAAACTCTGCTCTCCCAAATTCCAACAAAATTTTATAAAAGCGGGAGATGCACCTGGCAGGCCTACTAGTTGAAAGAAACATAGTTTTAATAGGATTTAAATCCCTTGAGGATCGTAATGGTCTAGGGAGCGATGCAAGAAAATGCTTTAACTGTGAATATTGCCAATAATCCATACATGTCAAACAATTAGGATCTAAAAGGGTCTCCAGAGGTGCCAACACCGTGCCCCTAGGCATGTGATGGAGGCGGATAGGCTTAACCACATGCCAATCATTAAACTTCTTGTCCCATTTACCCGGATTAAAATATGTGTGACCAGTCAAGGGTAGCAGAGGAGAGTTGTACAGACATCCAGCTTTCAACAAAGTACCATCCCAAACCCCCAAAGTTGACCTCATCAGAAGCAAAGTATCCAAGGACAGGCCCCGAAACTATCTGGGAATCCAGATTGCTGAATTAATTTCCGATCTACTCAACACATTCTCCACGGCCACCCACTGCTTAGTCTGACCTGCATATATCCAATCTACAACCCGAGTAAGTATCGCTGCATGGTAATAAAGCCTAAACTTGGGGATCGCCAAACCGCCATTCACCTTGGGCCATGCCAACACCTCTCCAGAGACCCTCAGTCTGCAGTAATTTTTTTTTTCAGAAAAAAGTTTTATTTAGTTTTCCAACAGTACAAAGATTGAAAACATTCAGACAAAGTCTGCAGTATTTTAAAATAATCCTTCGTGACCCCAAACGGGATCATCTGAAACATGAATATCAACCTGGGCAAAACATTAATCTTTACAACATCTACCCTTCCCAGCCAAGTATGACAGTGAGTGCCAGCGCTGTAATTCCCCTTTAATCCTATTCAACAATGGGATATAATTCAAACGAAACAATGAGGTAATATTTGGCATCAACATAATCCCCAAATATTTCAGGTGGGTATGAGACCACTCTAACGGAAAACTCGATTTTAAAGAATGTACCTCTCTCATAGGTAGATTTAAATTCAAAATTTCAGATTTCTTCAAATTAATTTTAAAGTTAGACAGCATCACAAATAAGGAGAGGGCCTTCAATAAATTCGGAAGCGATACCCGAGGCTGCTGCACATACAACAGAACATCATCGACATGAGCTGCCAATTTGTGATGCTGTGTTCCAATTCTAATGGACAGATGGATCTGCTTGAATAGTTGCCAGGAGAGGCTCAAAGGAAATAGCAAATAATAAAGGAAAAAGGGGGCACCTCGGCCTGGTCCTATTAGTAATTGAACGATTCACTCATTACTCCGTTTACTCGCACCTGAGTCGTGGGGTTGGCATATAGGTCTATAATACAACGATACATATTAGTGCCAATACCCATGTGATGTAAAATGGAAAAAAAGTACTCCCAGTCCACCCTATCAAAAATATTTTCTGCATCAGTAGATGAAAGGAAAATGGGCTGCGAACACCGTCTCACATATGACATCAAAGAAATAGTCCTCAGAGTTGTCCCCCGCCTCCCTTCCAAGTATAAAACCTGTTTGATCATAATGTATCCAACTCTGGATTAACGGGATCAGCCTATTGGCCAATACTTTAGCATAGAGATTACAATCCGTATTTATTAAAGAAATCGGTCTATAACTAGCACATGTGGCAGGGTCCTTACCAGGTTTTGGTATAACCGTAATGTACGCATGCGTTGTGTCCCTACAAAAATGTGCCCCCTTACCAATATCATTAGCACACTCCGTCAAACAGGGTTTCAAAATTTCACTAAAAGTTCTATAATAAGAGGTGATTCATCGGGCCCAGGTGCCTTCTTATATTCTCCCTCTGTAATGTCGTCTTACTGACCAGAGCCAAACCCCCAGGTCAGGATTCAGCAGTATACGTACATCAAAAGGAAAAAGGTCACTACTTTGAAGACAGTCAAGTAGACATCCTAGACAGGGAGAAGGACTGGTTTAAAAGAGGTGTGAATGAGGCCATTTATGTAGAAATGGAGAAGTCAAGCTTCAATAGAGGTGTGGGGGGGGGTTGGTGACACCTAGCTTAGGCAGGTTATTGACACCTAGCTTCAATTATGCAAATGCAATCAACACCTGGTTGCGACTAACAGATTATGTGGATTGGAGCAACATTCCCCATATTTATTCCCAGAGACGTTTTGTACAAGTCATTCTGAATTGAGAAATCTGGTTGGATGACCAGTGAAACATCTTCAAGAAAAATACAGCAAGTCCAGTTGCCTTGACTTTTATTTTTTACAGATAAACACAAAGTAGGTGCACGAGAAGAGGAGAGAGAGAAAAGTGCCGAGCCCCAACTTGAAAGACCACTGATTCTCTTGTGCACATTGAGGTTGAATTGCTACACAGTGGATGTAACTATAGTGGTCAGTGATGGCTTATTTTTCTTAAAAGTATGTAAATACTTGAAAGTCCACAGCCTGGGCACAGTTTCACTTTAAAGCTGAAATCTGGGATGTTTCTAAGAATACCTTTGCAGTGACATGTAGACATGTGCGATTCGGTTCGTTCCGAAATTCGTTTCGGACGAATTTTCGGAAATTCGGATGCATCCGAATTCCGAATTAAAGTTAAGACGAATGCAAACGAATCCGAAATTCCCGATTTCCCGAAATTCGTTATTAAACTAATTTCGTTGCAGCAAAACGACATTAGGAAAAAACCAATTACAACAGTTACCTTCTCCAACAGTTCATTGGTTAAAGTACAGAAACAATAGCGTTAAGGGACAGGTTTGCCATTGTTAAGGTCATGGTTCTAGTCCCGGGTAAGGTAGTGGATAAAGATTTTTTTTTGCTTTGCTTTTGAATTGGCATTCTCCTATTGACCTAAATGACTAAATGTAATTTCTCATTTTGCTATTGGATGAATTCCGTTGCAGCAAAATTAAATTTTTTTTTTTTACAGTGTGCAGAAAATGAAAAAAAAAGCGTACACTGAAAAAAAAAAAAAAAATTAATTTTGCTGCAACGGAATTCCCAGGCCCACTCTTGCCTGGGCATTTTCAACCAAAGCCCGTCCACGTCACCAATGCTACCAGTGATTGGCAATCCTCAATTCCAACCGGGCGTAGGGGACAAATCCTTTGCCCCCTTCCTCTCGGCTAACCTTTTTTGAGCGGGTCACTTTGGAGATCGAGCAGGCTTAACCCCGATGGAGGAGCTGTCACATAGAATTTCTATACCCCTGAGCTGGTGGCAAGCCCTGAGGCTACGGGCCTTTTTGCACACTATACGGAGTAGCTTGACTACCCAAGCTGCTGTGACCCCATTTGAAGAACTTTGCTTTGAGGGGCAACCGGTAGAACATGGACTCTCCAGAGCACATTCCCTTCTCCTTTCCGCAGACCCACCACCAGAACTGTCGTTTCTTTCGAAATGGGAACAGAACCTGGGGGTTATGTTTACCCCTGACCAACGGGATTATATGCTATTCCTTGCCTTTTAAGGCTTCTGTATCCAGTGCAATTCAGGAATCGTATTAAACAAAATAGTTTGCGCTGGAAGTAGGTATGTCGGCACCAGCCGCAACAATGTATGTATAGATGTAAAATGGAAGGCTTGTGTGTTGCGCTAGGTTCAAAATCTATTTGGTTTGTCCGTGATATATCATCAAAACAATATTTTTTATAAGTCGATGTGTTAAAAGGTGATAATGAAATTAAATGAACACAATCTGTATAAAAACTAATGTATGTTTCGTCACGAGATGCTACCGTGTCCCGGCCACTCTCCATAAGTGGTTCCCGCAATGCTCCCCCTTTTGTTGGAGATGTGGCTATACCCAGGCCCACATTGCTACACATTTTTTGGACCTGCCCTAGGCTACAGGCCTTTTGGGGCTCTGTCACGCAAATTATCACTAAGCTCACTGGGCTGAAACTGATGGATGAGCCGGCGACCCTTCTCCTGCATCTGGCACCGCTCTCCAAGCGCAAGTACAAAAACTCTCTGTTGATACACTTGGTTAACGCTTCTCGCACATGCATTCCCCTGTACTGGAAAAAAAACAACCCACCGCCGCTAGGAGTGTGGCTCCAGTGGTTCGACCACATTCGAACCATGGAGGAACTGACAGCCGCCTTCAACCATTCTGAGCAAAAATAAAGGAAAACGTGGTTCTACTGGACGGACTTTGTGAATTCAACAGAATACAGCGAACTCATGCATTCTGGGTGAGTGCCCATAAGATTGCATGGTTCAGCCGATCGCCTTCCAATACCACTGACCACCTCCCCACCACCTATCCCGCTGCTTGAGTCCCCCCTCCCTTCCTCCTCCTTTACTCTTGCTCTACTTTTCTAGCTGACCATACTGATTTTCTACTTCTACACATCTTTGGCTCTTTTTACACCTGTAACTTAACCACAAGTCCACAACATAGCGCACGTTTCCGTATGATATTATGGCAACGTAACACACAAGCACAGATTGCATTACACCCTTACTCCTAATGGAAGTGAATGGATGCTCGCTGTCCATTCGCTTTGCATTATATCCAGAAGGTACCTCCCCTGCTTCTCTGTTCCAAGCTGCCTTTAAACATAGGAAGCAACTACTCCTTTAATAATACGAGCGGCAGGGAGGTCGGGATTTATATTCATTGAAGTATGGTTTTACTATGCTTACATGTAAACATTTTACACATTCGCATGCTGTGTGCGTACCCTGTATTCTTTTTTTTCTATACCTTTTACTTTGCATGTACTGAAAATGCTACAAATAAAGAATAAACAAAAACAAAAAATTGCCATGGGATGCAAAGAAGGCCCACGCAGTCTATGTCCCTCCAGAGCTAGAAGTATTTTACGAACATTAGTTACTGGAGCGCCCCGCTACAAAACCAACCTGATCAGGGGAGGTGAGCTTTGGGAGTAAACATTTTTGACAGCATCGTGGCATCCAGATTAAGTAATGAGAAGAGGGCGGTATGAGGCGGCCAGGAGAGGATCTTTCCCTTTGATGGGGGCAATAGGCGAATGTAGGCATCAAGAAAGGTAGGGGGATATTGTTGAATGGACAGTAAGTTTTGATATAGGGCCCCTAGTGTGGGAGTAATTTCCTCAGATAACAAGTGATAGAATTCGGAAGAGAGGCCATCTGGACCAGGCGCTTTGGGGAGGGGGGGGGGGGGGGTGAGATTGATAACATCTAGAATTTCTTGTGTTAAGATGCTGGCATTAAGTGAGGCTAAATCCTCAGCAGTTAGAGGGGAGTGAGAGAGAGTACAGAAAGGAAGCACCGGATGATACATCTCCCTGCTCCGGTGCATAAAGGTTTTGGTAAAAGTCACTGTGTGCCCTTTCCACTTTGCAGGGGTCAGGGAGGCCCAGCGCCTTTGGTATGGCGGAAGAGCAAAAGGAACGAAGCTCGCTCGGTTTGACAGATTCTGGTACGCCAATAATTCTCAAATTATTTTCCAAATCATCGACTTTCTCTGCTAGTGCGTGCATTTTTTTAGAGCTATCACTGTGCAAGTGTTGGGAATCCGTAACAAAATCCTCTAAGTCACTGACACGCAATTCCATGTTTTTTAAGCGGTGGGTTTGAGCTTCCAATGCTGCATTCATTTTGCCCAAATGTAGCTGTAATGAATCTGCTATAATGGTTGCAATGTCAGATTTTAGGCATTTGGTAACTTCTGAGGCAATGATTTTATAATCAATGTGAGTGTGTTCAGTCAGGAATGGAGCTGACTCTGGTGCAGCCTCGTGTATCTCCTCTGTGTCGGCCATATTGGAGGTGGCAGTCTCAGCAGGAACGATGTCAGCAGGGGCTCTCCGTGTCCTCGGCGGCCACGACCAGGGGCGTATCTGCCACGAGGCAAACAAGGCGTTTGCCTGGAGCGGCAGATTCCCTGAGAGCGGCACTTGCTGTGGTTCTCTCAGCCTTGATAAATTTTATTTAGCCTCCGGTTCTCTTCCCTTGATATCGTAGCGGCGGGGACGAGGACGGCGGGTTGCGGCGGTGTCCAGCAGGCAGCGGTCGGCGTCGCTTCTTAATCTTCTTAATGCCGGGTGAGTGATCGTCGGAGGGGGTTGTCGATGCAGGCTTGTGCTGATGGGGAGGCGGCGATAGGGCAGCAGCATTCGTAAATACACCGCTGGCCGCGACACGAACATGTCCATGTCAGGGGGCAGTGCTGTGAGCCACAGGATGTCAGCGGCTGATGTGCCAGCGATCCGGTATGTGTCTGAGAGAGGAGAGAGGCGGCGGGACGGAGCTCCGGTACGCTCGTCTAGTGCATCGGACGCCGTAACCGGGAGTCTTTTTTTTGGTTTGTTTTTTTAAATTTCTTTATATGTGACTTTTATTTTTTAATGTTATTGCTATCACATGGGGGGGCTAACAATCCCCCTATGTGATAGCACAGGCATACTGACAGGTCCTCTTTATGCAGACATTAGGGGTCTCTAAGACCCCTAATGTCACCCAGGGACCCCCAAAGAAGCTGATGAAGCAGAGATCTGCTTCACCAGCTTCTTCTCTGGCTATAGCAGCCAGAGAAATGACAGCTGAATGTGGAAGTGATGTAATACACATCACTTCCGCATTCAGACATCAGAGGGAGTTCAACAAGGAGGAACATGCTGATCTCCCTCCCAACTTCCTCCTGACACCCTCCCGGGCCACAGAGTGGACAGCAGAGCCTGGGATTAAAGGTGAGGGAGCAGGAGGGGGGGCCGGCAGCACTGCAGGAGGGGGGAGACGGGGGCACTCAGCGCAGCACGTACAAGCAATCAGACGGCTATGAAGCTGCCGATCGCTTGTATGTGTAACGGCTGTTTGCATCTGATGTTTTTCTTCCCCCCGTGCGCGCACACAGAAAAAAAAGCTGTATATTTATTGCACCCCGCCAATGGGAACGGGCGGACGGCAAGCAGTTAAAGCATGTTTATTTTTATTTTTTAATGATTCTTTGTTCTGAGGTTTATATGTGTCTATGAGACTCATGCTTGTGGTATAGGAATTAAGTGTATTTTCTGTGTAAAAGGCCTACGGCATATGTGCCACGGCGAAACCGCCATCTTCAGGGGGAGTTATTGCCATATTGTGCAAGTGTATTTGCACATTTTGGCAGACTTAACTCTGTGCTTGCCCCCCTCCAGCACTGACTTTTCCGTGCTATTCCACACTGCTGTGTCCACCACTATCGTTTTCTTTTTCCAGGTCAAGAGCATTAACACTTTGACCACTTGTTGATCAATGATGATGTAACTCCTGCGCAGATGCCAGGAAAGGCCTGGGAGTTAGCACTGCAAATGCGCCACCGGCAGTGTACATGCACAAAAAATATTATGAGAAAGGGGAAATCATTTTTTGAGAGAGATTTAGGCCTCATTCACACTGCTAAGAGACGGCCCGTTCAGATCTGTGTGGTGTGCATGGCCGTATCAGGCCGCTCCCAAAAAGGGCAGGTGCTGTGTTTGATTGTACGCAGCAACCTGTTCTTCTCTATGGGAGTACGCCGTCGTACGCTCACCCGAACTGCAGATCCATGTGGGTGTCCGTACTCGTACGCAGACAGGATGGATCTTAGCAGTGTGAAGTTACTCTAACTTACTGGTCGTTCTACCAAAAAAAACTTTCAGTTTAGCACTTTTTTTTATTTTTGTGTTTAATTCCACTTTAAGCCACACCCACTATTGGATGTGGTGTGGTGGCAGTTACTGTTTGCCTAAATATTTCTCTGTTTGCCCGCGCTATATACATGATATATGTGGTTTTTAAGGAACATTAATAAAACGTGAAAACTTCTGCACACATAAAAAGCTATTTTATTAAATATTTACCTAGCTAAAGAGTAAAAATGCAACTATGCATTACAACCCCATTTCAAAATGCCCTCACTTTACAAAAAAAATTCACACCATTCATATATTTGATAAATTGATTAATTTGCATTTCATTCATATTTTAAGGTTACATGTATACATAATGGAATTTTTTAACATTTTAATTCTCCATATCCACTACATTTTTCCTAAATGGTCTTACTGCTCTTCTTGTGTGTGAGAACCAGACTGAAAATCTAGGTCACTATGTTTTCATTTGACTGAATCACAAAGCAAAAGCCTCATTTCTACTGGAGGTCAGAGCTGGAGATCCGTCAGAATATATCTTTGTGCTGGAGAAAGGAACAAAGTCACTGAGATCCTCTAGGCCTTGCACGTCACTGCCATTTGATGTTCTAGACACCTGTAACTTCTTTTATGTGAATCTGAGTTACTTCTAATTAGGGTTGCACAGATACCAAGTACAGTACTCGGTACAAGTACGAGTACATGTACCGATACTTTTGAGCTCCAAGACTAGACTAGAGAAAAATTAAAAAAATAGGAGGCAGCTGTCATTTGTAAGGAGCACACGGAGCTCCTGGGATTTGTACATCTCTGTTTTAATGTACGATTTTGTTTTTATGAATATAAATATAGGGATGCACAGATACCAGTTTTGTGAGTACGAGTACTGGTACTTGCCGAGTACTTACAAGTACGAGTACTGATACATTTTTGTTTATTGTCATGTGACAGTTTTTCTAAAACAATACAGACTAATGATTTCAGGACAGTGGTGGAGTGCCAAAGCCAGGTCCCAGCTGCAACCGCTGCAACCCTGGTAGTTCTCATGAAAATGCCATGTATCTGCACTGGTACTCAAAGTATCTGTGCATCCCTACTTCTAATCTATTCTTGTGATATGTGGAGGTCTAATAGCTAATCATCCTTATCAGGAAGATGAATCATGGCCATTGCTTTGCCATCCTTTGTTTGTTACAGAATACTTACACTTGGGTAATATTTTGTATGGTTGCGTTACACTTACTAAATGTATTTAGCCAGCAAAATTATCAATAATGTGTGCTGGCAGTAGCAATACATATTGTTACTCATGCTGTAAAGTAGGCACTTCTAAAGCTGGCCATACACCTTACAACCATCGCAAGACTTTTGTCTTGCGATGGTTGTAAGGTAATTAAAAAATCGTATGATCTGCCCATCTCTGACAGGCAGATCGTACTTGCGATCATCGCAAGTCCGCCCCGCTGAGGGGCGGGCTTCCGATGACTGCAATGCTGAACGGGCAGTGTGCGCTTGCACACACCGGTCCGTGCGGCATTTGTCTTACGAGCTGGCCACAAACCCGCCGACAACCATACGATTCACGGCTGGTTTTCGAGTCTGCTCGTAAGACAAAAGATGTGCGACCGTACAGTAGAAAGGGTCGCACGTCTTCCATACACCTGTTGATTATCGTACGATCGTGGGATTGCCCGCGATTATCGTACGATAATCGGCAGGTGTATGGGCACCTTTAGTTTCTACAAATCAAGTTCAATACTTTGTAGAAGAACTGGGGTGCTCTGATAAGCATCACAATTCCTGGTTTACGTGTTTTGCTTGCCTCCTGTACCTCTCTGTTAGCTACTGAGCTCAGCCATCACAGTGATAAGTTATTAGTATGATGGGGGCAGGCAGAGCTGTTGCCCGCAGGGCCAGGATGCTGTGCACTGGTTGTCAGGAATCCAGAATTGGTTTATGGAGAAGTTGGCCTGATGATTATGCGTGCATGCATCTGTAGGTTTTATAATATTTATAAGTACATCGCCACAGTTTTTTCTTTATCCTTTTGCAAAGCCCCACAAATACCTGTTAAGCTTGTCTGTAAAAATCCACCTAATGCAGCTTCTTGTGATGAGGTGGCAACTTCTTCCTGAATTCAGAACATTGCCAGTCTTATGTAGGCTTTGCCTGCTTGCAATAGAGTGGGATGAAGAAATGCTGAAGAGGGCACTTTGATTCACATGCCAGTGGGGACATGCCATGATCCACAATGTTTAGCATGGATGGGGGAACCGTATGTTTTTTCTCTTGTTTTGCCTGTGGGCCTGAGGGAAAACAATACATGTATGGCTAGCTTTAGACTTCAGGAGGGTGTAACAGAGTTTTAACTGCCAGACAATCCAACGGGGAGGATTGAACACCTCTGATCTGACTACAGGTTTCTACCCCTAGGGTATTTTCTGAGCTATAGTTGTATGATAGCAATGGAAGATGCAGATTGCCACCATGATGGCACCTCACCTCACCTAAAATATGCAGGGTCTGTAGATAGTAGACAGTTGTTTTTTTTTTTTTAATGGAACAGTGTTTATAATATCCTGAAGTTGTCAATAAAAATGTATTTATACTTAAGACTGTAATGTCTACCTAGAGATACATTTTCAATCTTTTCACGTAAAATAATCACCTTTGTGGGCATTATCTAAACGTATTTATCTGCTGTTCATGTAGTTATCGTGTTTTAATTAGCTACCTTGTAAAACAAATTGCTGGACAAAAAAAGTATAATCCAGTCAAAAATAAAAAATAATCCTTGAAATGCATCTAGGTAACATATCGTAGCTGCTTAATACTAAGTTTTTCGTGCAGACATGAGCTGACCATACGTTGCTTGAATTTCGGGCGAGTCCTGTGGGTTTGTGGCCCTGCCAGCAACACCCAGCTTGATAAAAGTCGATTTATTTAGTCGGCTCTTGCTAAAAGAGGCACAGTGACTGCAGCCAATAACGCAGCAGGGATGATTTGTCCATCCACATGGTTGAGCGTGGATAGACAAATCTGTTGATTTCTGAATGCATAAAATCTATAAGTGTATAAACAACTTTAGCTATAGTGCACAGTTCACCTTTTCCTATTTGGTGGTACTCTTTGTTGATCTGGAAACTAATCTTTTTTTTAGAGGTGCACCGAAATGGTAATTTTAAAAACGAAACCGAAATAAGAAAAATTGTCAGGCCGAAACTGAAAGCGATACCGAAAATGTTTTTTATTTTTTCAATTTTTTAATTTTCTGCAGCCCTTGTTATAAATGAACAGGAATCCTCTATACTGAGTGTTCCTGTTCATTCATAACATGAGAACGGTGTATGTTTACTATAACTGCAACTATGAATGAGCAGGAGGTGACGCAGTATATAGTAACATATATACATATATACATATAACATACATATATATAGGATATAGTAACCATACCATGTCCTCAATTATCTACAAACACTCAGCGATCACTGATCGCTGATTGTTTGTACCTTGCTCTCCTCTCTGACACGCTGTCACAGGCTGAACGAGTGGTGCACGAGGCTGAACGAGTGGTGCAGGGAGGAGAGCCCAGCCTCCTGTGAAAGCACATCCTGTCTTCGCCCACACGCTCTGTCGGTCTGTGATAGGAAACTGAGCGGTGTGGGAGGAGAGACGCCGGCTGCTCACAGCGCTCTCCTCCCGCAGCGCTCAGCCGGCTATCACAGTTTCGCTCCTCCCCACTGGGACACAGAGCAGCGCCCAGCGGGAAGGAAAGAAAGCGGGGATGCGCCGATGTATCGGCAGGAAAATAACACTTTCAGCATTATGCCAAAAGTGCCATTTTCAGCCGATATGTTTTGGCGGCCAATAAATCGGTGCATCCCTACTTTTTTTAATATCTCTATGTACTGCAGAAGAGGTATTCAACAACCCACCAAATGACTATCATGCTGATCCAAAAGCTTCAATACTTTTTGATTCATTAATCTAGATAATATAGATAAGGACTGCCTTCACTAACTGTATGCATGTTCCAGGACATTGAGTCAGAAAGCATTAAAAGATAACTAAAACCCAACCCTTTTTTTGGCTTTAGTCCTCTTTTGGGTCACAGGAGTACACTCACTAATGTACTCCTTTGACCCAAACTCAGCATATAGAGAGCTACTGCCCACTTTTTGCTGACAGCACAGAGCCGGGCTTCAGCCAGGAAAGACCCCGACAATATTGTTAGGATCCACCTTGCTGTCTGATTGACAGCTGGCTCTGCCTCTCTAGAGCCAGAGCCAGCTGTGCCTGCCCCCTCCGCTGTGTGTCCCTTAAATGGGTGCTGGAGCAACAGAGATAGGGGAGGAGGAATGCCTGCGGGGAGCAGTGAATGACAGTCACCACTCTCTACAGGGAAAAGACATGAGCTGAGTAATCAGCGGTTTGTGATCTCTCAGTTCTTGAACTATAGAGCCAGCATGTGACACCTGCAGTGTTGTATACCTGTTCTCAGTATTGGGAAGAGCACATTTTAATTTATCAATACTTCTTTAAAACCAGAGATAGTTATGCAATTAGCATTCTTACAATCAGTTCAGTAATGGCAGCCTACACAATTTTCGCAGTAGGTATTTTAATTCTTACTTTATATGACTCACTAATACATATTAGGGATGCACAGATACTTTTCGAGTACCAGTGCAGATACTTGGCATTTTCATGAGAACTACCAGGGTTGCAGCTGGGACCTGGCTCTGGCACCCCACCACTGTCCTGAAATCATTAGTCGATATTGTTTTAGAAATACTGTCACATGACAATAAACAAAAATGTATCAGTACTCGTACTTGTAAGTACTCGGCAAGTACCAGTACTCGTACTCGCAAAACTGGTATCTGTGCATCCCTTTATTTATATTTATAAAAACAAAATCGTACATTAAAACAGAGATGTACAAATCCCAGGAGCTCCGTGTGCTCCTTACAAATGACAGCTGCCACCTAATTTTTGAATTTTTCTCTAGTCTAGTCTTGGAGCTCAAAAGTATCAGTACATGTACTTGTACCGGGTACTGTACTTGGTATCTGTGCAACCCTAATACATATGTAACCATTACCAAATCATTTTGATTTCAGTAGAATAATACTTCATTGTTACCCTTAAAAAGAAAGACTGCTACTTGTCACTTATGTTGCATTTACACATCAGGCAAGCTGGAAACGGAACATTGTGGGTTTTGCATGTCATTAGGGACTGTAGAGAAAGTACTTTCTATTAGACAGACAGAGGCTACATAAGGAATGAGGAAATATGGCCATTCCCAGCTATATGTGTATAATTATAAACTGTAAATAAAATACACTCTTTGATATTATTTTTCTTTTAAATGTAGGAAACCCTAGCTGAATTATATTTAGTTTGCTAAAGCACTGTGCATTTAAAAAATAAATAAATAGAATACTTGTTTTAACCATGACCATGCCCGTGTAATATGCGTTGAAATGACCACTTGTAGTCTCAATAGCAAGTCAATGTGATCAGTCCTGCATTGTAAATGAGGATACTGAGGATCTGTCCACAAGCCGTAACATTTGAGAAAAGAGGTTAGCACTGGCTGCCAGGTGAATGAGAGAAACGGTAAATAAAAGTGATTTTTACTTGTACCATGGGCAAAAATGAGCATTTAACCGTCGTAGTGCAAGTGAGTTTTTCAAATATTCCGGTCTTTTTGTTTTATTTTCACAGATAAGGTCACTTTTTGGTATCAAAAACACTGTGTAGACATAATTATCATTTTGGTATTTATTGGGGATGTACTGATACCAGTATCAGTATTGGTGCCGATACTGGGCATTTTTAAGAGTACTTATTAGTATTAATTAGTCTGTATTGTTTTCGAAAAATTGTCACATGACACTAAAAAAAGGTATCGGTAATTGGTATCAGCGAGTACTTGAAGAAAAGTATCAGTGCTTGTACTCGGTCCTAAAAAATTGTATTGGTGCATCCCTAGTATTTATGTGTGTGTAAAAATAGTTACTCAATAGTTACTACTGTATGACTTACCCAACTCTCTTGGTCTTCTGCTTGATACAACCTGATATAATTGTTTAAGGACATACTGAACATAACTCTCAACATATTGAGACTAACCTTGAATGCTCTGTGGGACCCTATCTATACTCCTCTGTAAGTTAAGCTTATATCTGTATTTCTTGTTACATAAAATGTTTAAACATTTTAAAACAGCATGCGTTACATAGATCAAACTCTTTGTGATATTATTGTAACAACCTTTTCTGAAACGCCAAAAAAGCACAGAAAAACCATATATTGCTACACTGTTCTTTGAAATTAAGCAGTTAACACATTTGTGTTACATTTTTAGAGCAGTATTTCTTTGGGTTTTTTTCTAGATACCAGTGTGTACATGGATGGGAAATGTGTGTATTATTGTGCATGAAATATATCAATATAATGAAGATGCAAGTGTATTACAGCATGACAGATGAGAGCTGATTGCGTGTAGCCAGATCTCATTCATAAATTAGAAATCTGCACTTTCCCCCCCAATTCTTAGGCTTAGGATTAGGGCAGAACAAATGTACCATGCTCAGATAGGGGATTAATATGCTAAACTGTCAGACCCTGTCTATTTTCCTCTTGTTTCAACACCACAAAAGTATTTATCTTAAGCAGATGATAAATCTGGATGCTGTTGTATCAGCCATAAAGTCTTCAGCAGAACCATGCGACCTAGATTTTCAAAATTGAGCTTCACTCTCAGGATAATATTAATGAGATGGATTTGGTTATTTGGTTGCTTTTGTCCAAAGCTAAAGATGTAAAACATTGGCTGACCAACATCCTGGTATTTTATAGCTGCTGAGTTCATAGCTTGCTTTTAATGTGCAAAATCTTCAAAGCATCATTTTATTATTTTTATTAAGCCTTTGGTCAAGCAGAGAGTTAATCGGTGAGGTAGAAATAACCTAGCATGAAGCGATGCTGTTTCTCTTGAGGCGGCTGTTTTAATAGATTTATTTTTAAATGTTTAATGACATGCTGTCTGCCGACTGTGTGTCCATCATGGTTTACTGTCTGCATTTGCTAACAGTTTTGCAAATACAAAATGTTATTGGTAGGAAAGTGTTTGCAATAATCACTTCCAGGCAAACCAACATATTTATCATGTGATATTTTCATTTAGCACAAGGATTTTGTTTACCTGGCTTATCTTGAACTCTTGAGAGAAAATTCAGGAAAAATATGCGGTGGTTACATTGCATTTGAAGGCTGTGATGTGGTTCCTGTTTCATTACGTAGTCATAAAAATATGTACCTTTTATTAATTGTAGGATTTCAATTACATGCAGTTGCTTCTTATCTTCTAAAAGACTAAAATCTTTGGGTTTAGAAAAAAAAAAAATCTTGCCTAACTCCCCAGCTGGGCAACAAGAGGAAGTGCATTTACATTTTCTCAACAGAATCTAATGTTAGGAAATTATACTTTTACCTATTAAGGGCTTGAACATTTATATATCTGAATATTTTTAAAGGGCAACACTTTGGCTCCAAGCATTTATGATTCTGTATAAATCTGGCTTTAAATGACTTTTTTTTTTCTTTCTGTTTGGCAAAGTGTCTCTTTTTTGGGATCTCACCTGGATTTAGATTCAAAAAGTTTTACATAGTCTCCATTACACTGGTTTGAAGTTTATCATAGTGCCACTATCTCCTACAATCTAAGTTTTATAATTTAAAATAGGCTCCAACAGTGGGATTTTAATGGGACAATAATGTTATGCACATCATATTAGAACAAAAACAACACATTTTATTATACTTATATCAATTCAAAGAAATAATTTGTTGGACAACGTATAATTTGTTTGATATGGATTCAGTATTGAAAAAAGTTTGAGAGTTCAATACTAATTTAACATTAGCATTGTAGTGGATATTCCATTTTAACACATATTTCACCTCCATAGTATCACCTCATCCTCATTACTATTAACCAGTACCAAACAGAATTGTGTTTGCCGTTTATACAGTAAATCTGTATGACAATCTAAATCACATAATCGATCTTATATCTTGTATCCGGGGAGGTTAGGTTAGTAGTAGAGTCTTCATATGTTTCACAAATCAACGGGCAGCGTTTTTAAAAAAATGCATTGAGAATATGAAATGACTACTGATGCATACAATCACTTGCTTATGTAACCAAAATAGGATACTAGCAGGGGAAAATTTGCCATACAGTAGGTTCAATTTTATTGCTTCAGTTTAGAGGTTAATTGTTTAGAGGGATGTTGAGAGTAAGAGGCTAGTTTTAGAGATTTAGAGATTAAAGAACACCCGTCATGAGAGGAATATGGAGGCAGCCATTGGTGAATGGTGACATCCTTCTAAAAGTGCTAGTTGCCTAGCTGTATGTTGATCCTCTGGCATCAATACTTTCGTTCACTGACTCAGAATAGTATGCAGTCAGAACTCCTAATCCAATATAAAAGCATTGAAGCTACATGGTAAGAATAGCAACTAGCATTTTCACAAGGTGATGTTGGTAACCGCAGTTCCCGTGTCCTTTTAACAGATAAACCAGCATCATATCTTATATTTTAACAACAAGCTCGACATAGGATTTCTTGAATATTAAATCAAAACAAGAAGAGGAAACACCCCAAATATGGCAAGCATTATTAACATTAATAATTAACATATTTTATTGAATTATAAAAATGTATATTTTCACAACTTCTACATACCTTAAATTATTTTAAAAAGTAAAAATGCAATTTCTAAAAATCTGTTTACCTGCCAAGGGTTAAAGACCCAGGTCCCACAATTATAATACACAATCAAGTCTCTCAATTATTGTGCATCTATATTAATTATTGAGTCCATCAACAGATAGCATTTATATATAGATATATATATATATATATATATATCTATATATAAATGCTATCTATATATAAATGCTATCTATATATAAAATATATATATATATTTTTCCTAGCAGCCAATGTATGTTTAAAACATAAAAAAAATGTAAAGATAAATCAAAGAAAATTAGGGGATGAAAGCTAATTGCAAAAACTATGCAACTACCTACCAAATATTTTCAACATTCTAGAATATTTATTAAATTCATGAAAACCTACTCATTTGAACACACTACATTTGTTTAGTAAAACAACAATAGGACCAGGAATTAAAATGAAGAACAAAAAACAAGTTTATTTGCATCAAGCTTATCTATTTTACATGTATATCCAAAAACATTTCCTTGAAATTTTTCAGTTGAATGTCGGTATACAATTTATCCTTTTCTGTTAACCAATAACATACTGTATGTTGCTTATTAAGAGCAAGATATTTCTAACCTTGCACTCTATATCTTGGACAAAACAAAGATGCAACCTTCTGCAGTTCTTTTTATCAAAGCTTGATGCTTGTGTTACAGCCACAACAATTAAACAAATCATGTCTGAATTGAATCAAATTGAATTAGCAGTCTAGTTTAGTGGAGAATCCCAAAGAAAACAATTTGCACCTCCAGCCTCAACTTCTCCGTTAACACGTCGTCGAACATAAAGTAAATCTGTGGCATGATGAATCTTCAATTAACTGATTCAGCATGGAAACAGAGTATGGCTGGATTCTTACCTTTACTACAGTGAGGAAAATAATTATGTGATCCCCTGCAGATTTTTTAAGTTTGCCCACTTCCAAAGAAATTAAAGGTCTATAATTTCTATCATAGGTGTATTTTAAATGATAGATACAGAATATCAACCAAAAATCCAGGCAAAACACAAGATACAAATGTTATAAAATTGAGTTGCAGTTCAGTGAGTAAAATAAGTATTTGATCCCCAAGCAAAACATGGCTTAGTACTTGGTGGAGAAACCCTTGTTGGCAAGCACAGGGGTAAGACATTTCTTGTAGTTGGTTACCAGGTTTGCACACATCTTGGGAGGGATTTTGGCCCACTCTTCTTCTCTAAATCCTTTAAGGTTTCTTGGCTGTCGCTAGGCATCTTGAAGTTTCAGCTCCCTCCATAAATTTTCTATAGGATTGAGGTCTTGAGACTGGCTAGGCCACTCCATGTCCTTAATGTGCTTCTTCTTGAGCCATTGTTTTGTTGTCTTGGCGGCATGTTTGGGGTCATTGTCATGCTGAAAGACCCATCGACGACCCATCTTCAGTGTTTTGGGGAAGGAGGTTCTCATCCAAGATTTTACAATACATGGCCCCGTCCATTGGCCCCTTAATGCGGTAAAGTCGGCCTGTACCTTTAGCAGAGAAACAGCCCCAAAGCATAATGTTTTCACCTGCCTGCTTGACTGTAGGGATGGTGTTAGGGGCATAGTCAGCATTTTTCTTCCTCCAAACACGGCGAGTCGAGTTAATGCCAAAGAGCTCAATTTTGGTCTCATCTGACCGCAGCACTTTCTCCCAATCCTTCTCTGAATCATTTAGATGTTCATTGGCAAACTTGGTACATGTGCCTTCTTGAGGAATGAGACCTTGCGGGCACTGCATGGTATGTTTGGTGACTGTGGTCCCAACTACCTTGGGATCATTCACAAGCTCCTCCCGTGTAGTTCTGGGCTAATCCCTCACTTTTCCCATGGTAATCCTTACCCAATGTGGCAAAATCTTGCATGGAGCTCCAGTCCGAGGGCGATTTGATTATTTTGTATTCCTTCCATTTGAGAATAATCGCTCCAACAGTTGTTTTCCTTCTCACCAAACTTCTTGCTGATAGTCTTGTAGCCCATTCCAGCCTTGTGCAGGTCTACAATCTTGTACCTAACGTCCCTTAACAGCTCTTTGGTCTTGCCCATGGTGGTGAGGTTTGAATGGAAGACAGAGATTCTGTGGATAGGTGTCTTTTATATAGATAATTAGTTTTTGTTAGGAGCACCTTCTTAAATTGATAGGACTAATCTGTGTACCACATAGCCAGACTGTGGGAGCCAGAAATATTGTTGGTTGGTGGGGGATCAAATAAAAATGTTATAAATTGAGTTGCAGTTCAGTGAGTAAAAAAGGCATCGTGTTTTTTCTGGATTTTTGGTTGATGTTCTGTCTCTATCATTTAAAATACACATATGATAAAAATGATAGACCTTTCATTTCTTTGTAAGTGGGCAAACTTACAAAATCTGATGGGGATCAATCAATTATTTTCCTCACTGTATATGCCTGTTTGGTTGGAGCGAGGACACGCTCCTTCCAGTGAGCACACAGCTATTTTTCCTCTACTAAAGCCGTGGAGAAGCGGTGTTTTATTCTTATGCTTTTGGTGTACCATATTAGCAATATTTTCAAAGTGTCAGCCAATTCATAGACTTTTTTGTTAAGAATGAGCAATATAGCACCTCCACTGTACAGCACAGCAAAAAGCTAGCAAACTACTGTTCTAGTTTTAACATTTTAATTCAGATTAGGCTTGTGCCATAACCCTGTCTGCTTCCCTAGATATCAGCCTGCATTATTTTACTTACGTTACTTACTGTTGTCTCTAGTTAAATACATTCCTTTTTAGATACACTTTATTTTTGAGGTAGGAGTTTAAGCACATTGTTTTGCCTCCCTAATCTTGCACAGAGACATACACAACTCTGCAGAACGTCTTGTCTTGGGTGCACACAGAGAGGTAAGATGCATGCAAAAATGGCACTGACCTCAGTGGAGGTAGTGTTTCTGCTATGAAGAAACGCCAAATGTGTGGGATCTTGGCAGTGAGTTACTCTTACAACACACTGTGGGAAGTTTTTTGTAAGTTGTATTAGTTGTAAAAACAATTTTTTTTACTGAAAATGGATCTCTACATTTAGTAAACAAAAATGTTTTTGTTGAGGAACAGCAGTATGGAGGCTGTAAGTGCTAATCTCTTTGTGAAAATGCTAGTTGCTTGGCTGTCATGCTAAATTAGTGTTTTCAGTACATTCTCCATCACTGACCTGAAAGAAATATGCAGATCATGAATTCTAACGTCACTCTGCATGCTTGTTTTTCATCAGTGTCTCAAAAGTATTGACACCACTATAGCAGTTTGTCAGCTGACGGCCAGGAAATTCAGAAGGTCTGCAGTAAAAGCCTCTGTATTTTTTCACAGGTCAGGTTTCCTTTGCTATGGAGAAGTTGCTAACTAAGCTTGCCACAGGTGTACAATGGAGGTACATTCAGCTTTTTACAGGAATTGCGTATGAAAAATGGGTTTCAGTTTACTCAGCCTGCCCAATGGCCATCTAATTTTCATCCTGGCATCAACTTTTAAAGTCCTGCTGCTGACCACCTCTCTGTGCTCTTTTTCTGCACGCTGCGTGTGCACTGATTTATGCCCCACTCGTTCTCAATATTCAGTATAATGTATATAGACACACACACATTGAAGAATAGTATAGTGAATGCAGACTTACGTGACAAAAAGGTGGCAGAACCAACTAGAAGCACTAGTGAAGAGTTTTCTGAATTTTGCTGTAAGAAAATATAGAAATCTCAGAATAAAAGTGATTTGAATTAACTTTCTGGCCTTAGCTGCAATATTCCAATTATACTGTAAGCAGTTAATTTATTTTCCTTTTCTTTAATGCAGTAAACTTTATTTTTTTGTGACTGCAAAACAATTGCAATACAAACATAAGTATGTGGCTATAATTATAGCAAGCAGTATTAACCCCCTGTTCCAACTAACCTAAACCCTCATGTTTATAGACATGTATATTGCACCAAAGGAGTTTAAATGTGGGCTGTGTTCAACTTGTGCATCTGGACAAAATTATTAAATCCTTGGAAGAAAAATAAGCTGGACATATATATATTGGCACTTAAAAAGGAAACTTCCATGGTCAATGAGAAATATATCCATATCAATTATATCCAGCCAAAATGTTGCAATTCTAATATCATTAGAGAAAAAAAAAAGTGTCTCCCTGATGGGGACACATGTTATGAGTTGTAAACTGTGAATCGATGGCCGCATATGTACGATGAAAGTTAGTGGATTCCTTCCCAGGTACCAGGCGGCCTGTATGAATATACTGTATATTTCTATGTGTAGTTCCAGGCTGCACCAAATAGTCCTCTCATAGACCAATATAACTTCCAATAGCAATATAAAGATAAAATGTTGTCAAAGAGGGCTAGCTCAGGTGCTGTAATTGACACATTGTGTCATATTGGATGTCTTCAGTACAGCCTCTAAGATACCCAATATGGTGAAATGCGTCAAAAAGACACCTGTTCTTTGTGTTGCTGATACTAACCCCCTGTATAATCTCTTGGGTGGGTTTGGCTGTGCAGTGATCGTTTGGCTATTTAGTGGATTCCTGGTACAATATACTTCTGAGTCACAGAGTAGGTAAGATTGCTGCATTGTCTGATGGATTGTTCAGGTAAAGTGTGTATGCTATATGAATGCCATTAGATGGACTCTGCTTTGAAACCACCTTTTATAGACTTGCATGTATCGCTTGCATTAAGCTTCAGAAGATCTTATGCTTCAGATCTAGATTATAGCCATATGTGGTAGAACTACATATATTATATGTGGTTCACAATTTAGCCTGATGACAGAAACATCACCTGAACTAGCCCCCTTTGACAACAGTTCACTTTATATTGCTTTTGGAAATTATGTTGGTCTATGAAAGGACTATTTGGTGTGGCCTGCAACTACACATAGAGATGCATTCATACAGGAATTGTCATCATATGTATGTGAGCATCATCTTACAGTTAACAATTTACAACTGTGTCCCTATCGGGGAGACTTTTTTTTAAAATAAGTTTGTGAATACTATTGTATGGATATTGCAATGCATTGGCTGGATAGTCTCTATTTAATGGGTATGTTTCTATTATGAACATAGATGTTTACTTTTGAGGTCAGCCAGATATTTATGTTTGTATTACTACTGTTTTGTTTATTAATCCACACATTAGACTTCTTTGCAAACTCTTTTTAACGTGTAATATTATACACTGATTGGCAAGATTATTATGACCACCTGACGTTTGTAGGCAAATTAGCTATAATTAGCTATAATTTCGTGCTGAAGTTGCTAGAGGGCCAGACCATTTTTCCTCGGCTCTGCCTAAAAATAAAAGGCTAATTATAGTTTTTACTAGCTATTTGTGTTTAATGGCCAGATTATTATGACCACCTGACGTTTGTAGGCAAATTAGCTATAATTTCACGCTGAAGTTGCTAGAGGGCCACACCATTATAAATAGGGAAGCAGGTTATTTACCACGACAGTAGAAGTGATTTTTTTCTGAAGATATGGGTAAACAACGTGATTTAACAGCCTTTGAACGTGGGATGATTGTTGGCGCTCTGAGCCATGGCGCGAGTATCAGCAAAACAGCAGAATTGGTTAAATGTTCAAGAGCAGCTGTTGTTAAAGTGTTTACAGACTGGACTGTCAGCCGAAAATCTGGGTCTGAACGTGCGACTTGTGGCCGTCAGCGACTAGTCAATGTTAGGGCAGAACGGAGAGTGGCAAGATTGGTATAAGACAACAGAAGGGCAACAGTGCAGTGTCAGATTCCTTGCATCACCTTTCAACATCTCGTGGAGTCACGAGGCGGCCCAACGAAGTCATCTCGTGGCGTCATCTCCTGGCCCAACGAAGTACTGATGGGGTGGTCATAATAATCTGGTCACTCAGTGTAGATTGCTGGTACAAATAAAATTGTATTTTTCTATCTTTCTAGAACACCATACTCCCAAATTTCTTGTCTACTTTCACATTACTCTTGTGATAATACACTACTTTTCTATTAATCATTGAGTGAGGGGCAGAGGATTGGTACCTGTTCTAATTAATTTGAAGTGCTCCCAACAGTCATTGATGCAGATTATGCCCTTTTTAACATCATATAGCACTTAGTCATAGCAATTGATGAGAGAATCACACAATAACACAAAAAACATATAGCACTGGCATATAGAAGTGTTGCAATTCTGATTTAACTTGTCCCTTCAGTCAAATTTATTGTTACCTCAATAATAAAAAAAAAGTAGCATAATAATAAAAAAATATATACCTCCTATTTAACAATGTACGTTAGTTATCAAGAAAGTCTAGGTAAAATAATTATATTGCCACTTTCGTGACAATAAGAGGGGTTATAAGAGGGATTATTAGTAATTACGGTTTACTGTAATACTCTTTATAGCATTGTTCTTTTTCTTTATTTTTACGAAGTGGAAAGCAAACAATATAGTATCCCTGTCTTCCAGCTAGCTTGGTTATTATTATAACATTAAAATCTGTAAAAGTAAATTATCATGGCGATCTTTGTATTTGCATTTCTTCTAACAAGCAGAAAGAATATTCTCTGCGGTAGTTGGAGAAAAATGTCCTTGGGTAAGTTCGCCCCACGCACTTCATGCTCTGACAAAACCTACGCTGGCAAGAAAGGTTAGTGAAGGCAAAATAGCAGCAAAAGAGGTTATGTCAGGGAGTAATTGGAGCAGCAGAAATGGTTTATGCAGCCTTGTTGAGGGCTGTTATTTCTGTAGGCAATGAGTGGGGAAGGTGTTGATACAAACTGACAGATCTGGAGCAGCAATAAACCCGCAGCGAGTACGAAGCAAACGGCAGCCATCCAATAGCTTCGTTAGAAGCTCAAGGACTGATGTAACATGGTGCGATCCATGGGGAGATGCGCAGTGGAATTGAAGCAAGAGTCTGTAAGAATTTGTGTCTTAATTTATGGTGTTCAGTGTACTTCGGCTGTAATCCATATAGGGGGTGTTAACTGTCCCAGAGTGCACGCAGGGAATACAAAGGGTGACTTCTTTGGGAGCCTGTACTATAAAATTAACCAGCAAAATGTAACTCGCTAGACTGTTTTAACCTACCCTATTTATACCATAAATTATTCTATGCAGGATAACAGTAGCTTCAGAACTATTTAACTTTATTTCAGAGTTAACACCTGGTGCTTATCCTCACCAAAACGGACAAGTTAACGTACTGAAATGCACTTTAGACGAAACATATTGTATTTTGAAAAATGTGAATGTCTTGAATAGTAAAGGCAGATCAATGCACCCCATTTACAGCATGCAGGACTCCAATGCATCCAATGCATGGCAGGTCAATGTGTTGTTGTGAATAGGCTTTATTGAATAATTAATTTCCTGTTCCCACTGTATTTTGCTTGTTTTCGAAAATGCACCAGGAAACATGACACTACCTTATTTGTCAACAGTATTTATGTCTATTGTCTATTTATCTATTGTGTTAAAATAAGGTCTGTCAAACACGTGTTTGCTATCACAACATTTATGGTGATAAGAAAGTCCTTCTTTACCATTTCAGAAAGGTGGAAATCATTAATTAACGCCCAAATTAAACCTTTCTAAATAATCAGGGCTGTATTTCCCATAAGGCCCTCATGGTCCAGTACCAAGGGCAGAAGGGTTACTGGGGGCAGCACCAAGCCCCAATGTAAACATTATGATAAGCTTTACTTCTTCTGGCCATCAATTATATTTTGTGACTAAGTTCAGCAAAATAACTGTAGTGAGAAGGCACTGCAAGGGGTGTTGAGAGGAGTCAGAAGGCTCTTTATAGTTCAAGAAACATGAAGCCATCTATCCTGAACATGAAGCCATGAATAAGGTGTCTATTTTTTCTCTTGTTGGAAACCTGTACAGTTGAAAAACAGCATATTACGCAAAACTCATGCTGCCTGCAGTAGTTGACTCTAGCAGCAGATTTTGCTAAAATTATTAAAGAATAAGAACGTTTTTAAAGTGCACTTATTCTTTCTGCCCCCCAGCCTGACCTAACAGATCTCACCCTCCCATTCTGCAGATGCATGCTTACAGATATCTGACGCCCGTGGCCTCCTGTGTTTGTTGACATTCTGTGCTGCAAGTCCTCTCCCTCCTGGCCATGCTTGCGCAGTAGAGCTCCATAGAAGTCTATTGAGCTCATCTCCAGGCTAGGAGATGGAGGTAGACATGCCCAACAGACGTATTGTGGGGCTCTACTGCGCAGGCACGGTAGAAAGAGAGAAGACTTGTGGCATGGAATCCCAACAATCCCCAGAGGCCACAGGTGCTTAAATGAGGTGGATATATATCTGCAGTTAACTGTGTCAGGTAGAATACTTAAATGACACAGGGATTGCAGCTTGTACAAAGGGGGTTGGGGGGTCATCATTCTGTTGCACCAATGGCAGCATGATATCTATACAGCCCTGATATTGAATAAACATTTTCATGTAGAATTCACGAATTGTGTGATGAAATTTGATCATTAGCAAGTATTTATGTATTGCACAGGTCTGGATATGTAAGCTACTAACAAATTATGTTGTGGAACTGAACAGTACAACATATGTGACACAATCTAGAAACAAATATAGCAAAACTATGCATGTGTTGCCTTTCTATATTACAAAATTGTGAAAACAAATACATTCAGAAGCTAGAAAGTGTGGTATTGGTGTTGTGTGATTGTATGGGCTTTAGATAAAGGATACAGTTCAAAATATTAACAACCACTTACAAAGCCATCCACAGCTCTGCCCCCGGCTCTCAAACCTTGTCTTAACCAGTTGACATCCGCGGTGTTAAACCCCCTTCCCATCCAGGCTATTTTTCAGTATTCAGCGCTGCGGTGCTTTGACTGACATTTATTCCGTCATGCAACGCTGTACTGAAATGAATTTTATACCCTTTTTTTTTTTAACCCTAATAATGAACTTCTCTTAAAAGAGAACCATGAGGTGAGTGCTTTTCACTCACCTCATAGTTCTAGCCGACCTGTGACAATGAGACTGTCACAGGTCGGCTCAGTAGATCGGGAGGTGAGCGAACACATACCGGCGTTCGCTTACCTCTCGATTCTGTCACGGCTCTGTGCCGTGGCAGGGGAGTGGCTGGATTCCCCTCTCCGATCCGCCAGCACTGACTGGTGGATTGGACGGGGAAGGGGGCGGGTACAGCTGTCTCTTCCTCTAGATAGGCAGAGCCAGCTGTCAGTCACGCAGCTGGGCGGATCCCGGCACAATTGTCGGGATCCGCTTCAGCTGCAGTGTCTCAGTATACCGCGAGCTACAGCTCGCTGTATTTTATACCCTTTTTTGGGGACTTTTTTTTGTTACCACTGGGGTTTTTATTTTTTACTATATTAAGGAAAAATTACCGAATTTAAAAAAAAAAACAGTTTCCCCTATATTAAATGATAAAACATTTATTATTACCATTCCGTCTATCTCCCACTCGGGCTGCCTTTAGGCGATCCCTTAAGACTCATCTCTACAAGGAAGCCTATCCCACCTCAACCTGACCACTGAACTATCACTTTCTCAAGCAATTCATCCCCACACAGCTACCTCCTCATGTATCACTTCCTCCACCCTTTTAGACTGCAAGCCCTCAGGGGCAGGGCCCTCCTTACCATCTTGTCTTGAATTGTATTGTAATTGTAATGTCCCCCTTATATTGTAAAGCACTGAGCAAACTGTTGGCGCTATATAAATCCTGTATAATAGACGATGTGCATATTTGTTCACTGACAACAGTAAAATGGATTATAAACATGCAGGCACTAGCTGAAACTCAGGTCAAAGTTATACCCTAGAAGTCCAGATTATATTGGGGTGACCAGATGATGCTGATATACATGATAGCCCTGTTTTGAAAAGTCTGTCACTGACTGCAAAACATCATTGATTGTGCTCATAAATATACTGTACAAGGGTCCATTCACACCACATCCAGATTACCTCCAGACCAGACTGTTTCCGGACCCAAAATGCATCCCAATGTATCCCTATGCTATTTCTGGCCTCTGTTCCCACCAGAGCACTCCGTTCCAGACCAGACCATAAAAATACTGCTTGTCCTATTTTGTCTGGTCTGGAATGCACTGGAACGCATATAAAATATGCATGGAACACACCTGTAAGGCCATTTTAACCACCTCAGGGCCGGCCTCTATAGGTCTCTATATCTGAGCGGGCGTCTTTAGACGTCCGCTCAGACACACCCCCTCGCGCGTGCCAGCAGGAAATGGCCGATATTTAAAAACAGGCAGCGATATCTGTTACCATACAAGCAATCCGATGGCCAATTTTGGGTATGGTAGTTTTCTGCGCTTTCGCGGGTGCGTGCAATTTTAAAGCTTGACATGTTTGATGTCTATTTACCCAACGTGACCTGATCGTTTATATTTTACCAAAAAACTGGGTAATAATTAATGTTTCCTAACATAATGTAAGAAAAAAACTTTTTTTTTTTTCAAAATTTTCTTTCATTTTTCCTAATTATAGTAAAAAATTAAAACCCCAGTGGTGTTTAAATACCACCAAAAGAAAGCTCTGTCTGTCCCCAAAGAATGGTATAAAATTAATTTCAGTACAGCGTTGCATGACGGAATAAACGTCAGTCAAAGTACCACAACGCTGAATACTGAAAAATGGCCTAGCCAGGAAGGGGGTCTAAACACCTGGTCTTGAAGTGGTTAAAAGCATTAAAAAAAAAAACAATTTCAAAACGCAATGCACTGTGTTCCAGATCTGGTCTGGAAATGGTATGAACCCAGCCTAAGTCTGAGCACACTGATAACTGTTCAGTACATAGTATTGCTTGGGTCCATCTCTGTGAATGTTTGTGCTTGCTGTCGTCATGGCAAAAAAACAATAGTGCCCTTTACTGGCCAGTTAAAGGACATGTATCCTTTGAGGAACACAGGAATTTAGAAATTCTGAAACAGTTGGGTTATATGATGCTACCTACCTGAGGTTTGGACACTGACAAACAGGAAGGCCAGCCCCTTAATAACCCTGCTTCTATTGGTCATGCCTCAGTTTTATTAGCATCTTAGGGTCCCCACACACCTTACGATAATCGTGGGAAATCCCGCGATCGTACGATTATCGTAAGGTGTGTGGAAGCCGTGCGACCTCTACTACTGTAAGGTCGCACGACTTTAAACTTACGGACATGTTCGAAAACCCGCCGAGCATCGTACGATGTTCGGCGGGTTTGTGGCATGTCCGTACGATAACAGCCGTACGGGCCGGTGTGCGCAAGCGCACACTGCCCGTTCGGCATTGCGGCCATCGGAAGCCCGCCCCTCAGGGGGCGTGGCTTGCGATCATCGCAAGTACGATCTGCCTATGCAAGATAGGCAGATCGTCAAAAGTCTTGCGACGGTTGTAAGGTGTGTGCCCAGCCTTAGGAAGTTGGACGCTTTTTTCTCGGCTCTGCCTAAAAATAAAAGGCTAATTATAGTTTTTACTAGCCATTTGTGTTTAATGGCCAGATTATTATGACCACCTGACGTTTGTAGGCAAATTAGCTATCATTTCGCGCTGAAGTTGCTAGAGGGTCAGACCATTATAAATAGGGAAGCAGGTTGTTTACCACGACAGTAGAAGTGATTTTTTTCTGAAGATATGGGTAAACAACACGATTTAACAGCCTTTGAACGTGGGATGATTATTGGCGCTC
>NW_017306705.1:525981-551921 GCF_000935625.1 Nanorana parkeri
ACATGAAGTATTCAGTAGAGTGTGCAATTCCAATCGCCCTACGTCTGGGACATGCAGTTCTGGGTGCCAGACAGGTGGGGGTTTTTTTTTCTACAATTAGCCCTGCTGTGTAGAGCAAGGTAGCCGCTGCTCGATCTTCTGTATTGGAGTTCAGGCTCCTTAAAGAGAAATTGTGACCTCTAAACGCTAATACATAGGGGCTTGTTATCACCTTTGTAATAGCTATAAAGTTACGTGAAAAAAAAATAAAGTAGTGATAAAAAAGTAAAAAATTTTTAAAAAAGAGTTGCGCTTGCCAGCTGCATGTGCATGGCGATTGTGTGTGACTGCTGCCGCCATTCCCTGTGTGCCATATTGTGGTGGCCGGGCAGCAGCGCTCTCTAGCACAAACAATTTGCATTAAAGGAGAACTATGGGGTTAAGGCTTTTCCCCATAGTTCTCCTTAGGGTAACGGGAGGACACAAACTAGCGTCCTCTCGTCACCGTAGGCTCAGTATACCGTGAGCTGTAGCTCGCGGTATACTGAGACGCCGCAGTATACAGCGAGCTGCTGCTCGCGGTATACTGAGACGCCGCAGCTGAAGCGGATCCCGACAATTATGCTGGTATCCGCCCAGCTGCGTGACTGACAGCTGGCTCTGCCTGTCGAGAGGCAGAACCAGCTGTGCCCGCCCCCTCCCCCATCCGTTCCGCCAGTCAGCGCTGGCGGATCGGAGTGGGGAGGGGGGAATCCAGCCCCTCCCCTGTCATGGCAGAGAGCCGTGACAGGATCGAGGGTTGAGCGAACGCCGGAATGTGTTCGCTCACCTCCCGATCTACTGAGCCGACCTGTGACAGTCTCATTGTCAAAGGTCGGCTAGAACTATGAGGTGAGTGAAAAGCACTTCACCTTATAGTTCTCCTTTTAAAGGGTAAGTTCACTTTCCTAAATTCTGGCCCATTCTCCAACTAATACTTTAAAGCATATGGATGAACTTCCCTCATTCACTTCCTTTTTAAATATACTATTGAAGGCATTTTGATATATCTGTTTGAAAAGTGCAAAAAACATAGTTAGTGGGATGCCCTTTGCAGAGACAGTGTGTTACAGTATCTTAGTGACACTGCCTCTTTAAAGGATGACATGCTTTTGCCCTATTTTTATTAATGTGTACCAATTTTTTCATGTGCATCTTTAAATTATTTGAATTGTGAACACCACCACTACAAAGCTTGTAAGAAGTGACATAGTAGCCTCTAGTGGCAAAACAGAAAACTGCAGTCGATTGTGTTGCTTTATACATGATCACATACAATAGTTCTGTTTGATTCTGTTATTTCACATTAGTCTAAAATAGAGTCCTTTTGAAAAGAATTTGCAATGTATTTGCATATTAAAATGAAGCAAGTGTCCCTTTAAAGTAGATGTAGACCCAGTCACATAAATCTTACCAAAGTTCTAATTAGAGGTGCACTGAAGTGGAAATTTCAAAACCCGAAACGAAACCGAAATTTAAAAAAACTGTCAGGCCGAAACCAAAAAGGTTTTTTATTTTAAATTTTTCAAATTGTTTTAATATTTTATTTTTATTTATTTTTTATTAAATATTTTTATTTTTTACTTTACTTTTTGGGGCTTTGGGGAAATATTAGAGGTCTAGACCCCTGATATTTCCCTTTTAAAATAGAAAAAGAGATATAGAACGCAAAAGTCCTCAATCTCTTTTTCTGTATCCCCTGTTATCAATGAACAGGAATCCTCTATACTGAGTGTTCCTGTTCATTCATAACTTGAGAACATTGTGTGTTTACTATAACCACAATCATGAATGAACAGAATGTGATGATCACTTCCCATTCATTCATAATTGAGGATATAGTACACATTCCATGTCCTCAATTATCTGCAAACACTCTGTGATCACTGACTGTTTGTACTCACTCTCCATCCTGGCACGCTGTCACAGGAGGCGGAGCAGGGAGGAGAGCTCAGCCTCCTGTGACAGTGCGGGCTGTTCACCGCCCACACACCCCTCTGCCAGACTGTGATAGGAGGCTGAGAGGAGTGGGAGGAGAGACACCGGCCGTTCACAGCGCTATCCTCCCACAGCGCTCGGCCGGCTGTCACTTTCTCTCCTCCCCGCTGGGACACAGAGCTGTGCCCAGCGGGGAGGAAACAAATCACGGATGCGCCGAGGTATCGGCAGGAAAATGGCACTTTTGGCATTTAGCCAAAAGTGCCATTTGCGGCCAATATGTTTCGGCGGACGATATATCGGTGCATCCCTAGTTCTAATATGTTAAAGTAATATCAAAAGTAGTTCTCAATATTCTGAAATTTGCAGCTTTCAATTAAACAATATTTTGTGATCCTTAGGGTTGCAACAACTAATTGATTACATTGATAATAATTCGATTATGAGAATAGTTGGCAACTATTCTCATTATCGGTTAGTTGGTTGGGGGGGAGTTTTTTTTTAATGCAACCAATCGATTAGTTAAAAAAATAATTGGGCAACTAATCAGTTATGAACATAATCATTAGCTGCAGCCCTAGTGATCTCACCATAAAGGATCTTATTAGCAAACTTACTGTTAGAGCCCATTCACACAAGATGCATTTGGTTGTCATATTGTGGTGTACGCCATGCACATGCATTGCGGTGCGTTGTCAGAATGCATCACAGTGCTTGTTTTTTTTTCCTTTTTAAAATAACATTTTAACTGTGTGGCAGCACAGGACAAAGCGGTGTGACACAGCAAAGCATCATTTGCAATGAAATGAGCACAGAAAGAAAATCACTAAGGTATTGCATGTATTATAACACATTGGCTCAATATGGTGGAAGTATTATTTTACAGTATTAGAAATAGGTAATTACCTATTAATCATTGCCACACAATGTATTATCAGCATTTGATTTTGATTTGTGTAGATTGTTTTTTTTTTATAGCTTGGGGTGAAATGGCCTTTGTACAGATCTCACAGCATGGATAACATCTTTGGTGTGAAGATACTAGATTTTCCTGAATGACTTGAAGCAAATGTTCAAAGACGAGGCTTCTTTTTGTTTGGTCTTTACTAGTGAAAAAAAACACAGTTTGTAAGATCAGCTGTCATGGCTAAGATAAGCCGATGTTTGATTGGGGCCAGTGTTTATAATTAAATGGTTTTATGACCTATTTTGGCACAGATTCACCACTCGCTTACCCCCATTTCTTATACTGACATTTCAGCCCATCTTCTTGATTCATGTAGGAAATTATTTTATGTTCAAAATCTCCATTAATGTAATATGAAAAGTTTATGCTTTTATCTTAGAGGACTCTTCTCACTTTCTGCTATGCTTATTTCACCCCTGCATTAATTTAGCTGGTAACAGGGACATATACAGTATTGTGGACATTTTTTTTTTTATTGTAAACCCTCACGGGCAGGGCCCTTCTTACCATCTTTTCTTAATTTGTATTGTGATTGTAATGCCTTATATTGTAAAGCGCTGCACAAACTGTTGGCGCTATATAAATCCTGTATAATAATAGTATTGTCCTTGTATGTTGTAGGAATGGGGCTGTGCTGGTCTGGCCAGAGGGTTGGAAGCGCAGAGGCCCACGGTGCTGTGCCCCCTGGGGTGGCAGAAAATTACTTGGGAGTAGGACACCACTGTAAATCACCAACACAAGGTCACAGCACTCAAAGCTTTTATCTGCACCACGCCTCTTAGGCAGGCCCTTTGCCTAGCCTGAGGTAATTTTTTTAATTGGCTGGAAGGCCTGCCAGGTTAATGCACTGGCACCTTATTTTAAGCACGATTGAGCAAGTTTTTGACCCCAGACGACGTAGGGTGCGGGTACCTTTGGGGTCCGTCCTGAGGTTAGGGGGGAGGTTCTGTGGCCTTTACGGGTTTCTCTACCTCCCTCCACTTTAGGGGTCTCTTCGGAAGAGCCCCTACCTAGTACTCGTGGGACCTGCTTCAGTAGGTCCCTTAGGATCGGGGTCTGCCTGGCCTCGGCTAGGTGGACTTTGGTTGTCCTTGCGCCCTGGGGGGTTGAGGGTTTCATGGCCTTCTTCTTCGAAGGAGGACCAAAAGTACCCTTGTGCACTTTTTTTTTTAGTGCTTTGTGATTTCACAATTAACTTTTTTTGTTCACAGGGGTGAAGTTTTTCTTTGTCGCACGCATCGTGGACCTTAAAAAAAAAAAAAGAAAAGGTAACATGCAATAGATACTGTGGCATTTTGCTGCTCTGACAGCATATATCACAGTATAGTAGTGCTTCAAACTAGAAGTGCAGACAGTCAGCACATGGAGACCAGGCATAAGGGACTTGAAGTATGGGACCTTTATTGCCAATATTTCTGTGCACTTTAGCTAGAAGGACAGGAGTGGGTGGGACAAGTTTAACAAGTAGATGTTTAATATGTTTGAAACTAATACTAAACTCAGGCGTTAAATCTTAAAAATGTATTCAAGTACCTTAACTATTTACAAAACTGTACCTTATTTGTGTATCACTCGGCTGTAGATCCTCAAATCTCTGAATTGGTGCGGACACTGTCCTTCCTTTAAGGCTGGGTTCACACCTAGGCGTATTGAATATGCGTGTTTGTCGCCGCTTGTTTTTACCGCGATTTGCGGTAAAAAAACTGCGCAACAAACGCGCGTTTCCGAGGGCTACCTGGCTGTATCCCAATGGATACGCGCGGCAAATACGCCCCAAAGAAGCTCCTGTACTTCTTTGGGCGTAGGGCGTTTTGCAGCGCGTTCCTACGCGCTGTGAAACGCCCAGGTGGGAACCATGTTCATAGGCAATCATTGGTTTTCACATGTTGAGCGTTTTACAGAGCGTAGAAACGCGCTGTAAAACGCCCAGGTGTGAACCAGGCCTTAGAGACTGACTTATTTTGTTCTCCATGGTCCCCTGTCTCTGTTGTGAAGTAGCCACTGCTCCAAGCTCACTCCTGTGATGAACTATAATCTCATGTTTAGTTTACAAATTTGTATTGAGATTGTAGTCCATAAAGGGAGTGAGCTTGGAACGGTGGCTACTTTACAACACACACGGGGTTGATGGGGAACAAAAATTGCCACCCTCCAGGAGGAAGGACAGTCTCAGCAGCAATTCAGAGATGATTTGAGGATCTACAGCTGAGTGATATACAAATAAGCTGCATTTTTGTTAATATTTAAGGTACTTGATTGCATTTTTAAGATTTTGAACTCCTAAGTTTAGTGTCACTCTTAACATCTTACACAATACTATGGTGGTTGCTGGGGTAACACTGGTTATGCCTGCACACGAGGATATCCTTTGGTTTACAATACAAAGGTACAGGAGCACAAAAAATAATCCCTGGGCTTGACACATAGCTCACCATAGGCAGAATGACTGGTTCCAATAGGGCTTCAGCAGCAAAACAAAGTAGCTATAGAACCACAAAATTGCAGTAGCAGCACACCTTTGTATATATAACTACAAGTCCAAGCTTTCCAATAGTAACAACATGGATATAGAATTAGTTCTAGCATTTCAGTAGCACCACACAGTGAATATTGTGGTGGAACGTAAAGCTAATATTTACCTGATGGTATTGCACTATTAGGGCCTTCCAGGGGTGGTGTGAACTTGAATCTGCTGGGAGTTGTAGTCCAAAGGGGGGATCAGATCTATTGTTTTACTTTCCAGTTGGGCTACTTGTCTGAAAATGGTTGAGTAACCCACAGTCAAAGCAGCATTGCTCCATATACCTAGGCTGTGGTGCAGAAGTGTAGTGGGGATTAATTGTAAGGGACGCATCTGCTAAAGTTGCAACTTACAGGGTGGCTGGCATTCTTTCTCATGCCCATTGTCAGATCTCTGAAAGAAATACTCTTTTAGCTTAACTTAAACAATTTTGGATTGGAGTTTTTCTTCTACCTGTGACATGCTTTGGATATATTGTATGCATACATTTTGGAGTAATTTGTTGTTGGTTGTGCTCCATTTGTTTTGTTTTTTATCTATCTACTTGGCAGTGACTGGACATTGTTACCCTGTGACCCTTCCTGCTGGTAGGGATATCCCTGTGCCCGAATGTTGGGCACCCTTATGGCCAGCAGTTCCCCAGGTGGTGCTTTGATCTGGCAACTGGAGCCTATTCACATATGAGATGCATGCAGTCCAGAGATCAGCTGTAAGGTAAGGGAGAGCAATCTAATCGAGGTAACAAACTAAGGTGCTTTGCGTTGCCTTCCCAGCTGTGGTATGGTTATGCTAGTGCATACTTAAAAGTCTTGCTTTTCACTGAAGCTAGACTAAAGCCCTATTGAAATGTACTGGTTGTTCTTGTTGGCATAAGTGATGCTTCATATCATTCCGTGCATTGATTCTTAGGCTATGTTCACACCATGTCCGGACATGATCTAAAGCAGATCTGCAAACGCACTGCAGTGCGTTTTGCTGCGTTTCGGTTCAGGGTTTTTTGTAGTCGCTTAAAATGGGCTTTCAGGTGCAGTCCAGTGCGATAGTGTGTGTGCATGTGTTTTTGTTGCATTTCCATGTGTTCCGGACCAGAGAAAACTGAAAAAGCAGTATTTTATTTGTCTGGACCGGAACGGACTGCACTTGTGTGAACAGAGCCCTGAAATACCATAGGGATACATTCAAATGCTTTTTTGGTCTGGGAACAAACTGTTCTGGTCTGGACATGGTGTGAACAAGCCCTAATAAGGTGTAATGAGAACCTGTCACCAGACCAATTATTTCAACAAAATCTTATTATAAGATAATACAGTATGTTAATTTAAAGCATTTTATGTATTTTATTTAAGAGAATAGGGCTATGACATGCAAGATGGGATGTGTTCGTGATATGACTCTCCTGAAATAAAAATGTTTTTTTTTAGTTCAGGAGAAGACTAATATTCTTTTGAGCATTTATTGTTGTCTGTGTCCCTTCCTGCCAGAGAAAACTGTTGTCAGCAGGACAGGAAATTAATGATACTCTCCTTCCTTAGGCCTGGTTTACACCTAGACGGCTTCTTTTTTGCACTGCTTTAGCATGCGGTTATTTGCACGTTTATGTGCGTTTGCCACATTTTTATGTGCGCACATGAAGACGCGGTTTTACTTAAGAAACATTGCGGTCAATGGGCGTACGTGCGTACAAACGTGCAAAAACTTGGACAACAATGCAACATACTTCTGCTGCACATTTTTCCTGGTGTTTACATTGGAGTCTATGTGGGGAAAAAATTAGCTTGAAACTGCCAATAGAAGCTCATGTACTTTTTTCTGCGTTTTTGGCGTTTTGCTGCTCAGGAATAAGCAAGGGCTACTGAAAATCATGGGATTTCTTGTGTTGGGTTTTAAAAGCGCTTTTCCTACTGCTCAAAAACTCCTAGGTGTAAACCGGGCCTTACTGAGCCCAGAAAAATGGTAAAATCCTAACCGGAGTTCTATCCCCCACTCCATCCAAAAACTAGTAAAGCTGCAGATTTAAAAATATTGAAATTTACTATTGAGATTACATGAACATGTTAAAAATCAGATTTATTTACATGTCCATGTATCTCTGAGGCTAGGTTCACACTTAGGCGATTGAGCTGGTGAGCTGTTTTCATGCATTTTGTTTGCATGAATTTTGCTTTGAAAACCATGCAGTTGTCGGGTTTTAATGCATAGAGATGTCTATGGGACCCAAACCGCGCGACAACTGCCCTAAAACAGCTCCTGCACATTTTTGTGCGACAGGCGATTTCTACAGCGCGACAAATCGTAAAGGTGTGAACAGCTTCCATAGACTTGAATGCAAATCTCTGTTTTGTGCGATCCGCGTGATAAATCGCCTAGGTGTGAACCTAGCCTCAATCTACTGCTCATTTTGACAAGTGGTTTTCACTGAAAGTAAACTTATATTTTTGTGTGCAGTTTAATTGGTCCAGGTTTGTGACATTCAAAAAATTAACGTCCATTTATTTAGACTAAATTTAGTCCAAATAAATGGACGTTATTTTTTGAACTTCATTTGCTGAGTGCTGGTGATTTCTATCCTTCATTGACTGCTGTGCACGGCGCCATCCGTGATTGTCACTGCGAGCACCACTATTGTTACTTGGACCGGAATCTGTAAGGAGTGGAGGGGGACCTACTGTTTTCTGGAATTCATTTGCTTCAAACATTTTTTTTATATAATTTTTTATATTTGTAGTATATCCTAACATCTCTATATTTTGCAGTTAGGATTTAAGTAAGGTTGCAACAACTTATCGATTAAATCAATTATAACACTGGTATACAAGGAGAAATACTTCTCATGAGCGAGAGAGATTTTTTAATACAACCAATCGATTAGTTGAAAAAATTATCGGGCAAGTAATCGATTATGAAAATAATCCTCATCTGCAGCCCTAGATTTAATTTCACACTAGATTTGAATATATGTGCTTTCATTCTCTAGGTTTTGACAAAACTCTGTTCATAGACTTGCTGTAAGATAGTAAAGCACAATCAGTGTTTTGTGCTACAAAAGATAGTTATAGCCATGGGTCACAGTTGCTCATTCTTGCTGCTTTCACAGCAGTATTTTTTCATTAAGTACACATTTTGAGTAATTATTGTGACATTTATCTGAAATCTGCAAGTTTTACTTCCTTGTTGTTTCTTATTTTGTTAATAGTATTTCATACAGAGTTTTGTAAATGCTCCCACTTGTTGTCCCCTGGTAAACAATGAACTGTTATTAGCCGACAGTGCTTACAACAGAAGCAAAGGACCCAGTAAACTCAATTATGAAGAGAGCAGGAATATTTACATTTAATGCTTTGCTTAGTTTCGAAAAAGGAAATGCTCAAATACCTAGAACAATCCTAAATGTCATGTTTCTTGATGTCGTCTTCCTGTTTATATGTTCAAAAGTTGCTGCCTGGGGCAAGAGATTGAAAATATCACTTGTGTCTGACAAGTCTTCAGGCATTCCTGCATGGGGTGGGGGCAAGGATGTGGGTGTCACTAGAACTTGCCACTTGCTCAACCCTCTGTGCTTCAAACCTGCATACATCCTATGTGCTGCTTCATGATCTTGAGGCAGGAAAGGCTGTGTAATAAGCACAGAGTTGGTGGCAATAAAGCAGGTGCAGATTTTTCCATCACAGAGTGGGCGATAATAAAGCAAAAACAGCTTTTTTCGTCTAATGGGTGGTTGCTGGTGGGAGCTCTGGTGGCATCAGAAGTAATTCTTCTTGGAATTAAAATTGTTGTTATGTTTTTGCAGTGCATATACACTATATTGCCAAAAGTATTGGGACGCCCCTCCAAATCAATGGATTCAGGTGTTCCAATCACCTCCATGGCCACAGGTGTATAAAATCAGGCACCTAGGCATGCAGACAGCTTTAACAAAGATTTGTGAAAGAATGGGTCGCTCTCATGAGCATAGTGAATTCAAACATGGTACCGTGATAGAACTGTTAGTGGTGTTATAACAAAGTGGAAGCAACTGGGAACAACAGCCACTCAGCCATGAAGTGGTAGGCCACATAAAATGACAGAGCGGGGTCAGCGCATGCTGAAGCCCACAGTACGCAGAAGTCTCCAACTGTTGGCAGAGTCAATAGCTACAGAGAGCTTCATGGAATGGGTTTCCATGGCCGAGCAGCTGCATCCAAGCCTTACATCACCAAGTGCAATGCAAAGCGTCGGATGCAGTGGTGTAAAGCACGCCGCCTGTCAGTAAAATAGGGCTGCTGCCCATAGCACAAGGACGGCACGCTGTGGCGCATGGACACGTGCATAGTAACCGATTAGCGGTACATGCGCACAGACACATTCCAGTATGTCGGGTGTCGCGCGCCCGTTGCACCTATTGGCGGCAGGCAGCCTGTTTAAACACAGAGCAGCAACTGCTAGTTGCTGGAAGATCTTCAGCTGTACCTGTATCTGTGTTCCTGCATCTGAGTTCGTGTATTGACCCAGCTTGTTCCTGATTCCTGCTTGTCTGCTGCCTGCCCTTTGCCCCCGGCCTGTCTGACTAATCTCTCTGCTTCTTGATTCGGCTCTGACTGTCTGGTTCTCACCCGGCTTTCTGTGACTACGCCTCTGCCTGCGCTCCTGTACTTTCTTGCTTGCCAGTTACTGATCCGGTCCGCCTGACTCCGCTCCCTTCTACTCTGCTGCCATCAGGCCTACAACTGCTCCTCTGGTTCCGGAGTGTTCTTCATCCAGTTACCTGCATCATCTCATTACTACCAGCGGGTCATCAGCATCTACAGGCACTGGTGTCTCTCTCTGCTTCGTGCACTACCTGTGGCATCCTTAGGGGTGCTCTGATGAGAATTACAAAAGTAGCCTCCCTCATCACTCAGGCCATACCAGGTACGTGACACCGCCACTGGACTCTAGAGAAGTGGAGACATGTTCTCTGGAGTGACGAATCATGCTTCTCATTCTGGCAATCCGATGGGCATGTCTGGGTTTGCGGTTGCCAGGGGAACGGAACTTGCCTGACTGCATTGTGCAAAGTTTGGTGGAGGGGGGATTATGGTGGGGGGTTGCTTTTCAGGGGTTGGGCTTGGCCCCTTAGTTCCAGTGAAGAGAACTCTTAAGGCATCAGCATACCAAGACACTTTGGACAATTTAATGCTCCTAACTTTGTGGGAACAGTTTGTGATGGCCCCTTACTGTTCCAACATGACTGCGCACCAGTGCACAAAGCAAGGTCCATAAAGAGATGGATGAGCGAGTCTGGGGTGGAGGAACTTGACTGGCCTGCACAGAGTCTTGACCTCAACCCGATAGAACACCTTTGTGATGAATGAGAGCGGAAACTGTGAGCCAGGCCTTCTCATCCAACATCAGTAACTGACCTCACAAATGCGCTTCTGGAAAAATAGTCAAACATTCCGATAGACACACTCCTAAACCTTGTGGACAGCCTTCCCAGAAGAGTTGAAGCTGTTATAGCTGCAAAGGGTGGGCCAACTAAATATTGAACCCTACAGACTAAGACTGGTATGCCATTAAAGTTCACGTGCGTGTAAAGGCAGGTGTCCCAATACTTTTGGCAATATAGTGTATGGCTGCACCACTGCTTTCTAACCAGACTAGAATGTGATACTTCACAGAATACTACAGCCAAAATACTCTACTGATAATGTAGGAGACAAAAAAAATTAGCCTAACATCAGTTAGGCTCCATTCACACCTGAGCATTTTGCTGCATAATTACCAAAGCATGACAATGCTCAAGTTTAAGATTCCCATTATTTTCAAGAGGACTGTTCATATTTAAGTGTTGCCTGTCACATGAACATAAAGAATTGTGTGTTTTTGGCTCCATTAACTGTTAACTAGGAGCACTTGAAAAACATGTCCCCAGTCTCTGTAAGATAATCAGTCTTTGTCACTAGCTGCAGCTCGAGCCTTCAGCTGTGAAATAATGAATCTAGCCACAGTGTTTTGCGGTCTGTGTGCTGGCTGCAAGTTTGCCTTTCAGCTGTGGAGTAATGCATCTGCCTAACACCCCCAGCTGGGAGGCGATCTATTTAAACATCATCAGCCTGTTCCTCAGTGCTTGTGATGGTATTTGCTGGCTGATTGAGGCCCTGTTCACACCAGGGCAGTTTGGTCGCGCGGATTTGTCCGCGCTGATCCGGCAACATGAACGATTAAATACATTCCTATGGGGACCGTTCATGCGATCGCCTGCCTGCGCACGATCCCAACCGCCTGCCGCACAAAATGTTCCCTGAGCAATTTTTTTTCGCGCTTATCAGCGTGGATTTTCTACAGATTTCCGCACTGGAACGTGAATAAAACCGCCCTTTTAAAATTTGCATGGAAACCGCACTAAAAGCGCATCTGCCGCGGTGTGACTGGGGCCTAGATGGACTCTTGTTTGTTTTGATTCTGCCCTGACCTCGTGCTACGATTATTGGATACTTCTTGTCTGCTACCAGTCCCGATCTTTTGCTACGATTATTGAATACTCCTTGTTTGCTGCTGGCCCTGAGCTTTCGCTACATTCCTGGATTTCTCTTCAGCACTCACCTTCCACTGCCCTACGCTACGTTTACTCTGCGGGTTCGTAGCGACATCCACGGCCAGAGTATAAAGTAGGGATGCACCAATGTAGTTTTTTCAGTATCTAGTACAAGTACCAATAACTCTCTTTACGGTACTCGCAGATACCGAATACCAATACCGGCATTCTGAAGTACCGTGGGCCCGGCTTCCTGATTGCCTTGGAAGCCAGTGTTCTCTTAAAAGAACACCGGCTTTAAGCTCCCAGGCAACACTGTGAGGCAGCCTGGCTTTGTGACCAATCAGGAAGCTGGGCGGCGGGTCATGACGTGTCGCCAGGCATCCTGATTGGTCAGGAAGCCAGGCTGCCAAGCGACAAGCAAAGCCAGCTTACTAGCCAATCAGGAAGCCGGAAGGTGCGTCATGACGTGCCAACCAGCTTCCTGAATGGCCAGGAAACCGGCTCCATGCTCCCTTGTGGCAATGCCGATCAGAGGGCATCTTTGATATCGGGGACGTTCTGGTATTGGGGTAAGTATCAGAGTATTCCGACGAGGACAAGTACTCCGTCCAAATACTCAGTATAAAGTTTAATTCCTGGGGGCATCCGCGTACCTAAGGAAAAGGTGGCTGCTATAGGTGAAAAGCAAAATCACTATATATTTGGACCTAGGTGCTTACATACGTGACCTAACATTATCACAAGCCACAACCGTAGGCAGATGGATCCTGCACAGTAGGGATGCACCGATACTAGTTTCGATATCGGTGCCGATTCCAAGTATTTGGGCGAGTACTCGTACTCGCCCCAATGCTCCTATGCCTAGCACGAGTACTTCCGGTATCAGGAAGCCGGGCAGCGTGTCATGACACGCTGCCCGGTTTCCCGATTGGCCGGGAAGAGGCTCCATACTCTCTCGTCACTTGTGATGAGAGAGCATGGAGCCGACTTCCCGGCCAATCAGGAAGCCAGGCAGTGTCTAATGATTGGTCGGGAAGCTGGCCAATCAGGAAGCTGGCCTCATGAGGTAAGGTTACCTTACCTTAGTATGTGCAGCCTGTCACCCCCAAGGGCCTCTTCAGCGAGAACGCGGCCTTCCTCCGGTGCCCAGCCGGAGCCGTCTGGCCGGCCAATCAGGAAGCCAGGTGCCGTGTAATGACGCCCGGCTTCCTGATTGGCCAGCCAGACGGCTCCGGCTGGGTACCGGAGGAAGGCCGCGCTCTCGCTGGAGAGGCCCCAGGGGTGACAGGCTGCACCTACTAAGGTAAGAGGGGACTTTCTTGTTAATCGGGAAGCCGGGTGACGAGTCTTTACACGCTGCCCGGCTTCCCAGCTAATCAGGAAGCCAGGTGGCGAGTCATTACACACCACCTGGCTTCCTGAATGTGACTTCCGTTACTCGGTAATTGGTATCGGTGAGTACCGGAAAACATTTATTGGTACTCGTACTTGGTACCAAAATGCCGGTATCGGTGCATCCCTACTGCACAGGCACTGTTTTTTTGCCAGCACGCTGGAAGATCTCACTTGCAAGGTTCAGGAGTTGACCCTAGCTCCTGCCCAGTCTGCATTGCTGGAACCTGTGCCCAAGGTCCACCTCCCAAAGCATTTTTCAGATGATTGCAAGGACTTTTCAAACTTTGCCAATAGTTTCAGCTTCATCCCTGTTTTTTGGGCTCCGAGTCCCAGAGGGTCTGGATCATAATTTCTCTGCTTCAGGGCAATCCTCAAACTTGGGCTTTCCATTTGGCATCTACTAACCCTGCCCTGCAATCTGTGAATGCCTTCAGAGCTTTAAGCTTACTCTAGGATGATCTGGACAACACCCATACTGCAGAGGCCCGTCACAGGGCACTGCGACAAGACAACTGCTCTGCTGAGCAATATTCCTTGGAGTTTTGGCGCTGGGCAGTAGATTCCAAATGGAATGACCCTGCCCCACGGAGCCAGTACAGGTTGTGGCTCTCTGATGCTATAAACGATGCACTAGTCCAGTGGTGGAAAACCTTGGCACTCCAGCTGTTCTGGAACTACAAGTCCCATGAGGCAATGCAAGGCTCTGACAGCCACAGACATAACTCCCAGAGGCAGATGCATGTTGGGATTTGTAGTTTTGGCACAGCTGAAGTGCCAAGGTTCGCCACCACTGCACTAGTCCATTACCCTGCCCCAACTACCTTGGAGGACACCATGACTCTTGCCATTCAGATTGACCGCTGCCTTCTGGAGAGACATGCGGAATGTGGGACTTCCTCTCCCATGTCTTTTACATCTGCCCCTGCCACACCTTTGGGGACCATGTCCACTGACACAGAGGAACCTATGCAGATTGGGGCCACATACTTGTCCATCTAAGAAAAGTTCCACCACTGCCCCCTGGATCTTTGTTCTGTGGCTCTCCACGTCATCGTGTGGCCATTTGCCCTGTGTAGGAGTAGGAACTGTCCCGCTAGTCCGAGCATCCATAAGTCCCATCAAGGACAAACTTTACCTTCCTGACACTATTCCATGTCAGGCCTCCTATCATCATTCTGCCTTTTTGGACTTTGGTGCAGCCAGTAATTTCATGGACATTATACTTGCAAAGTCCCTACGGATTCCACTGCTTCCAGTAGAAGTACCATTTGCCTTGGTTGCCATTGACAATTCTTCATTGTCCTCTGGGAGGGTAGTCCAATGTACCCCTCCACTCACCTTACTTGTGGGGGCCCTGCACCATGAGCATATCACTTTTTTCATCATTTCCTTCCCAGCTATCCTCTCATCCTGGGATACCCTTGGCTCTCGCATCACAATTCAAAAATTGATTTGGCACAAGGCAAAGTACTTTCCTGGTCTGACGCCTGATTCAAATCCTGCCTACAGCCACCCGTTGTTGTTGTCTCCACTTCTCTATCTGCTTGCTACTCTGAATTTTCAGATGTCCTTGATGGAAAAGCTGCCACTGTCTTGCCCTCACATAGGAAAGCTGTATCCACGCACTTTCAAGCCTGTAAAACATGCACTAGAGCCAAGTTCCCTAGAAATAAACCTGCAGGCCTATTAATGGTGCTCAGCATTCCAGCTCGACCCTGGACTCGCTTATCTATGGATTTCAGTGTAGAACGTCCTCGCTCTCCGGGATGCACAGTTATTTGGGTCACTGTAGACTTCTTCAGTAAAATGACTCACTTCGTGCCCTTACCCAAATTGTTGTCAGCTAAATATTTAACTTGTTTATTTATACAACACATTTTCAGGTTATACATACACAAGGGATCATATGTGACCGCTCTTGGGTCTCATAAACATGATATAATTATAATTATAATATATGGTTTTCCCTCAAGCAGGTAGAGATTCCACAGTGGAGCTGAGTATAGTATATAATAATTATCAACATATAGTAATATCACAAATGTTTTAATTTTTAGAAAAAGTTGTACAAAATACCCACACAAAAAACAACACAGAACTAACATATAAAAGTCTAAAAATTAAGCTTCCCTGCAATGGCTCGATAGAAAAAAACGATGCTGGTTGCATGTAGTTACCCTACACGGGCAATAAAAGTCATGGAAGCAATTGATCAACCGCTGATATGTTGATGTTTAAAAGATAATACTTTCACTCGTTTCTTTGAAACACTCCAAGAGAAAAATGTTCCATTTGTAAACAAAATATCACAGTGGATAATTCAAAGCAAAATTGTAAGTGTGGGATCTCTACCTGCTTGAAGGAAAACCATATATTATAATTCACATTTACACGGAATCTCTCTGGACATGGTCTCTGACCATTCTATACCTAAGTTTTGGCAAGCGTTCTGTGCACTTTTGGGTATTTACTTTGCTTTCTACCCTAGGTAGAAGACCAGGTATCGCATTTACCCTGGACAGAATTCGCACACAATAGTTGGCCAAGTTCCTCTTCCGGAGTTTCTCCATTTTTATCCTATGTGATCATCCAAAGTTATGCTCATTTTCCAATGTGTCTTCCACTATTCTTGAAACCACCTCTCTTGTACGAAACGTCTCCCAAATTTGAAGCTCTGTCCAGGATAAACTCTTTCATAGCTTCCACTCAAAAAGTCCCTGCTGAAGCCCATCGTCGGCCAGCTCCCAATTTCAAGGTGGGTAACTGGATATGGCTCTATACTAGAAATATTTAACTTAAGGTACCATCACTAAAGCTTGCTCCCAGGTTCATCGGGCCATATCAAATATCTCATAGGATTAATCCAGTTTCTTTTGGTTTAGATTACTACCTTCTCTGAATATTCCCAATACATTTCATGCTACCCTACTGAAACTGGTGCATTCTTTGACGTCTGTGACCCATAAACGTTTTGTTAGAAAATTCCATCAATCTCATCCTGAAAAACTAGCTCCTAGGGTTCTGGAGGCCCCTCCTCAAGGGAGTAATATCAGGCAGCCTATGTAAGGCTGGCCATATACCGCCGGCACCTGTCAGAATACACAATGAGAGCAGTCAGCTCATTGGCTGCCAGCTCTAATCGATCGAACATTTTCCAGCTGGCTCCTGTGATCAGCTGATCGAGTGATGCCGACTGAAAGACAGCCCCACATACTGTGCAAATTTTGGCCGAAATTTGACCAGTGTATGGGTACCTTAAGATATGTCTCTAGCTGCAGCTCTAGTCTTCAGCTGAGAGATAATTATTCTGGCCACAGTGTTTTGCAGCCTGTGGGCTGGCTGCAGGTTTGCTTCTCAACTGTAGAATAATGCATCTGTCTCGCGCCCCCAGGTGGGAATGGCGTGTGTCCATGGAGGTGCACTATTTAAACATCATCAGCCTGTGCCTCAGTGCTTGTGATAGCGTTTCCTAGCTCATCAAGTGCGCTCTTGCTTTGACCCTGGACTGACCACTGCTACATTTCTCGGATTCAGCTCTCACCTTCCACTGCCCTACGCTTTGTTTATTCTGCGCGTTCCTAGCGAAATTCACGGCCAGAATATATAGTTCAAGTCCTGGGGGTATCCGAGTACCAGTAGGCACGCTAGCCTTAAGGAAAAGCAACATCACTATATACTTGGACCAGGGTGTTTTTCTAGGTGAGAGGCTCCTTAGCCTCCCCTTAGCGCAGCACTGTCAGTTCTCTTGCCAAGCAGCCATTCAAAATATGCTGCCCAGCACTGAGCATTAGCTTTAGGTGGGGCAGGCTGGGGCTATGGCCGTGAAAGAGCTCCACCCATATGTGCATTGCTTACAGCTCCCTCGCGTGTCCTGTAGAGGTGCCTGGACTGGAGTGACGTCACATTTTTGCTCCCGGAACCTCTACAGGGCGCGCAATGGAGCTGCACAAGCTATGCACATACAGATGGAGTTCTGTCACAGCACAGCAGCCCACACTGAACCCCAGGCTGGGAATCCATTCCAGTTCTCGTAAGGTAGGGAGACTGCATATGTATACCGTGCATTCTGGTGTGGGAGGTGTGTTGCGTTTTATTCATTTGAATTGTACTTCAAATGCACCTTCCACCCACAATGCGTACGGCCGCACCAGAACGTGCGGTACCCTAATGCCGTGCGTTCCATTGCAGTGCAACTTGGGTCGCGACTTAATGGCCAAGGACAAATGTGGGTCCTGAGGTTACATAGGTTGAGAACCACTGTTCTAAATCACCAGGTGCGAATAGGCCTCTTGATATGAGCTCAGCTGTTTAACCCTTTGCCGTCCGCCCATCGTAAAATTATGGGTGGACATACATGTACGTGATTTGTTTTCTGCTCGCACGTGCCCAATCCCGCCGGGAATGTGTACAGCCGTTACCGGCTGCTTCATACAACCGTTTGGCCGGCTCTATAGCTTCTTTGAGGGTCCCTAGGTGACATTAGGGGTCTTGGGGACCCCTGATGTCTCCATAAAAAGGACCTGTCATTTTTTTTCTAGCTATCACATTAGGAGCTTTTTAGCCCCCATGTGATGGCAATCAAGTTGAGTGTAAAAAAAAAAAAAAAATTAAATTAGTTTTAAGTCCCCCGCGCACGCACTTATACACGTAAATATGTGTCAGGTGCGCCTATGTGCAAAAACGCTTACGCCACATGTTACCATTGCTGCGAACGTCGCAGTGAGAGCAATAATTCTAGGACCATCAAAGCTTTTACAGCATCGCCTATGGACAATTATAGGCATAGTAGTTTTTTGCGATTTTTGTGGGTGCACGCAATTTTAAAGCTTGACATGTTTGGTGTCTATTTACACGACGTGACCCCATCTTTCTATTTTACCAAAAATGTGGGTAATGTTTTATAACATAACGTAGGGAAAACATTTTTTTCAAAATTTTCAGTCCTTTTTTCATATAGTAAAAAATGTAAACGCCAGTAGTGATTAAATACCACCAGAAGAAAGCTCTATGTGTCCCCAAAAAATGGTATAAAATTAATTTTCAGTACAGCGTTGCATGACGGAATAAATGTCAGTTGAAGTACCACAGCGCTGAATACTGAAAAATGCAAGTGGTTAAAGTCTGTTGTATTCAGTTGTGAGACCAGTCACACCAGGCTTGCATTAGACGTCCAGCCTGACAGGAGCACAATCATTGTGGACTACTGCTAAGGCTGGGCACACACCTTACAACCATCGCAAGACTTTTGTCTTGCGATGGTTGTAAGGTACTTAAAAAAACAGATCGTACTTGCGATGATCGCAAGCCACGCCCCCTGAGGGGTACGGCTTTTATCGGCTTTTATCGTACGAACATGCTACACACCTGCCGAACATCGTACGATGCTCGGCGGGTTTTCGAACATGTCCGTAAGTTAAAAGTCGTGCGACCTTACAGTAGTAGAGGTCGCACGGCTTCCACACACCTTACGATATTCGTACGATCGCGGGATTTCCCGCGATTATCGTAGGGTGTGTGGGGACCTTAAGCTGGAAACTAGGCCAGTGTAATCAATGTGAGAACATGGCTCCCCCTATGTACTGATATCATTGCAAATTACACATGGAAAATAGGCTTTTCAAATATTAAAACACCTGTGGGCTTTGCAGGTTGTGTAAAATTCTTAGGGCCAGTTCACACCATATGCAGTTGTGATGCAGTCCGTTTATTTCAACTGCTGCAGTTAAAATACATCACAATGCTTTCCTATGGGCTTTCTTGTGCCTAATTCACACCATTGCAGTCCGTTCAACTGCAGTCAGAAAAAGTACTGCTTGTCCTATTTTACCTGCATCAAACTGCACTAAACACTTTAAAACGCAGTGCAAACGCATCACACTAAAACGCAACGGACTGCATACAAAAAAGAAATGGAATTGATTGTGGCATCATCCAGGGACATGTAGGGTGGAAAAACGCGTCAAAACGCATCAAAATGGATTGCAATGCAACTGCACAGACGCACACAGTTGTGATACAGTTTCTGGTGCGAACTAACCCTATAAGGTGCCCATACACTGCTCGATTCTCGTATGAGAATCGCGGGAAATCCCGCGATCGTACGAGAATCGAGCAGTGTGAACGGAGACGTGCAACCGTTTCTACTGTACGGTCGCACGTCTTCCGTCGAACCAGCATGTTCGAAAACCAGCCGGGAATCGTACGATTCTCGGCTGGTTAGAACGGTGCTCGGAAGACAAATGCCGAACGGGCCGGTGTGCGCACGCGCACACTGCCCGTTCAGCATTGCGGTCATCGGAAGCCCGCCCCTCAGGGGGGCAGGCTTGCGATGATCGAGAGTGCGATCTGCCTGTCCAAGATAGGCAGATCGTACGTTTTTTTAATCCCTGTACAACGATCGCAAGACTAAGGTCTTGCGATGGTTATAGAGTGTATGGCCACCTTTAGACATATCCAGTGGTGCCAGTTGCTACAGGGTGTATCACTGTTACCTATAAAGTGGGAGTGGTAAGGAAGCTGATGCACCAAATTATTGTGGGAAGACACTTTTCTTTGTTTTTGGAACCGTGGGAAAAATTGAGAATGGAAATTTCTGGCTGAATGGTGTATTCTAAAAAAAAAAAAAAAAAAGCCTTCCCCGCAACCCTTAGCAGACTCATATGTACGGAATTCCTAAAACAGTATCAGCATTAACAATCCACATATAGATCAAACTGTGTAAACATCTCCACCTATATCCCCTGAAGCATTTCGCCTATTAACAAGACCTAATCTCCCTGTTACTGGGTAAGCTCATGCTCCCTGCTTCTTGGAGAGTGCTAGCTTTGACTTGACAATGGCTGTGTTGGACAACTGCAGAGAGACCACTGTTTCCATGCAGAGAACAAAGGTCACTCTCTGCAGCATGCTGCCAGGGGACAAGCTTTTTTTCTGAGGTTGTGGCTGCTTTTCAAATAAGACAAAGACTGTAACTGTATTTAGCTAACATTAAATGAAAGTTCTGTGGGGACTGAACACTAAAAGCAATTGCTACAGAAGTGGAGTTGCCACCAATCAGAACTCCACATTTTGCTTATTTTCTGTTCTTATTTTTTTTTTCATCAGCTCAAAAATCTATTGTGGTGATACGATAGTGTTTATCAGTGACCTTAATTTTTTTTTCCTATAGCTGTTTGTTGAATAGAAAAAATATTGTTTTTTTTGTTTTTATTTTTATCTTAGGGGGCAAAATATCTATGTTTGTGTAAACAATTACAAGGAGCATGTACTGAGAAATATACAGAACCCACCATACTGACATGACATTCTTCTGGTAATGCTAGTTGCTGGTCTGTCCCATTAATCTAGAAGCTTCCCTACTCTAAAGCTGGCTATACACCTTACAACCATCACACGACTTTGATTGTGCGATGGTTGTAAGGTCATTAAAATTTCGTACAACCTGCGCATCTTGGACAGGCAGATCGTACTTGCGATCATTGCAAGCCCTCCCTGCTGAGGGGAGGGCTTGCCAATGATTGCAATGCTGAGAGGGCAGTGTGCGCTTGCGGTCTTATACGATTTTCGGCAAGTTTTCCAGCGTGCTAGGAAGACGAAAGTCGTGCGACCGTATAGTAGATGCGGTCGCACACTGCCCATACACCTGCCGATTATCGTACGATCGCGGGATCACCCACGATTATCGTACGATAATCGCCAGGTGTATGGGCACCTTTAGACAGGGACCCAGAACAAGTATTCAGATTAAATTCATGGGATTGCCATCAGATTTCTCAGAACAATCTCTGTATGGATTTATTTTAAGCTGTTCACACACATTTCCAGGCATTGTATAGATGTGATCAGTAACATTTAACAGCTGTCAAATGCAAGGGTCTGCCTGATCATAATAATTGGAAGTAATCGTTTAGTGCCTTGCACTATTTAGCCATTACATTTGTTTGGCTCTAACAGATAAAATTTGACATAGTTGGGCAGATATTTCCTCAAGATTGACAGGGGAGATATCTTCTCCACTGTAGCACCAGGGCTCACCAGTGTTCTTCTTGTGATTTTGCCCACTGGACAGAATTTGCAAGCCAGCGCAGCCGGTACTTTTTGTTTGCCCAATGATATGAAGATTTTCAAACAGACGAAAAATCTCAGTGTGCAGTAATGAGCATTTCCAATGTCAGAATGCTTTCAACACCCCCCAAGTATAGCCATACATGGGCCAATCCTTGTTAAAACATCATGCTTATTTATCGCCACCTTAATGATATTTTTAGTCCCCATACTAGTGATCAGATTAAATAAAGCATTAGGCCTCATTCACATCTGAGCAATTTGAAGCTTCACTCTAAGCTCTTCAACACCCGGCAGGATCGAGGATTTCCATTTTATTCAGTGGTGCCTATTTACACCTGAGCGTAGTGTCCAATTAATCTTGAAGCTTGTGAAACTCGAAAAAGTACATTTTTTTGGAGCAGTAATTTTTTTTTTGGAGCAGAGTTGTACATTTTGGCCCCAATAAACTTTTTAATGGGGGTCGCTTGAAAAACACGCAAAAAATGCGGGTAACACATTTTTATGCCTAGTAACTAGCTTTCTATTGGTTAAAAAAATTATTAAAACCTCTCAAGCCTGAATTTGTCTTACCAACATGCAAAAATGCCTGTACAAACACAAAAAAAACACGAAAACAACCAAAGGCTCAAGTGTGAATAGGACCTTACTTTCACTAACTGACTTTTATAGTGGTTAACGTGGAATACTGGACAAAACTCTTTTTTTTTTTGTAGCTTTGGTTAGAGTGGATAAGTGTTATAACATTTATAACATATTTTATTGTTAAGTCACTCTGGAATAGATTTACTATCACATCTGTCCTAAAGGCTACAAGATGTAAGGGGAATATCACCACAGGCCTTAATTGGTATCTGACAGAAGTTCTGACCCTTCCTCATTCTACTCAAAGTTTTTCATGCTGTCTCCGTTGGACAGATTCTGCTAAGGTCTTGACTCAGTGGAGTTTTCACAGACAGCAATGCATACCTAACAGGGGTTATCCTTTCTCATTCTATGCTAAACAAAGAGAAAAAAAATTGGCTTGAGTTCCACTTTAATTCTTGAGCTATAATGAGCACTTCCAACTCTTTAGAGAAGAGAACATTCCCTGCAGCATGCATGCACACATATCTTTCACTACTCCGTCTCTGTGGATGTTTTTCTAGCTGTAATGATATAGCCATGCATGGTCCAATTTTGTGAACAGTGACAGATTTGAGTCTTGCCTGCAACAACTAAACCCAGTTTTAGGCTTAATAAATTAGCAAAGATGTACGCTTCCTGTCAAAGAAAATGGCTGTTACCGAATACAAAGATATTCAAAAAATTGCAGAAAATCTGCAAGATCTAATTTTAATTGTCCTGTTTTCTGGAAAGATAAGGAGCATAACATCCAACATCCATCTGTTGGCAGGAGTTGGAAAGAAGATTGTGGTGAGTCACTGTGTGGTGTGAATTCTTCAAGGATGTGCAAAGATCAATTTAAAGCAGCTGATGCCAATTTTCACATGTTGGCACATTAAAAAAACAGGGGGCAATATTTATTGTGGAGTCTTTGTTTTAAATGCAAGTTGAACTGAATGGAAACAATTCAGATTCCAGAATGCACTTTGTCCTTCTTTTTTTGTAATCAAGACCCCCCCCCTAGGCTGCTTTATCCTGCAAAGGGACACACTGTCAGACATTGTACATATGAATAAAGAACATTAAGAAGAAAATCCAGCAATGCATTATCTCTGTAGCTGTCTGAATATTCAGGATTACACTGAGTTAAATATTTTACCCCTTTTCAGCTGTCTTTGTGTTTTGAAAATGCACAATATGCTACTGGCTCCTTCTGGTATCAAGGGCCCATTTACAATTTGCCATTATTGCGTGCTACATTATTGTGTGCTGCTGCCAATGCACCAGAACGAGCCAAAATAATGGATATGGAGCACACCACAGCAAATTGAAACGCATTGTGATATGCTCTAACACATGTGCGTCAGAGCTTCATTTCCTCAAATTAAATGGTGCTTACCTATGTAACGTGCCTTGGGGTAAAGTGCAACTAATCAGTAAATATCATATATGCAGAACCTACAGTAAAGGGCTATGTTTTGAAGCCACCAGATCTTCTCAAATTTAGAGGAGGAGTGTTTTGGCCTTTATGTTTGGGAGTATATTGTAGGAATGTATGAATCAACTTTTTTCAGAAAGGAAGGTGTTCACGTTTTCGGTGTAATAAAGCAACAACTTTTAGCATGTACTTGAGGTACATAAAGATAAGTATCTTTCATGCCCACATTTTGGTCAAGTTTGGGGTTTTGTACATTTCAGCAACAACAACAAAAAGTATAGACCTCCTAAATCTTGGTGAACTGTCATTACTTTAGTGAATTGCATCTGCACAGAGCTACCTGGAAGTGCATCAGTCAGGACGACATGTACAGAGCTCCGGTGTAAATAAACAGTCATAGCATATAAAGAATAGAGAATATAATTTCATGTGAACTTGGAAATCAACTCTTAGGGCCCATTAACACCTATGCACAAGCGTTATAATGAACAAGCATTGGTATGAATGGAGCCTTATAACTTTTCTTAAAGCCTAACTCCAGGTAATTCCAAAAACATTCAAATGTTCCCCCTAGCTGTTAATGGATCTATTGCTTGTTTTGTCACCTCTCCAGCACTGGAATGTTGATGGGCTCTCCTATGTGATTGTGTACAATGCAGGACCAGTGACATTAATGCTGGCGAAGGGGGGTGGTGGCAAGATCGGTCAGAGACCAGCAAGAGGGGCGGCCCACAGCAAGGAAGGCTGTGGGATCATGAATAAAGGTCAGTATTACTCTATGTTAATCATTGGTCACTGGCGACAGAATGTGAAAGTGCCACAAATACGTTCCGGCTGTGTCACCGGAAAGATTTCCGAAATAAGGAGAAGGCAAGTATTTAACAAAGCAGACTGCACTTACGGTGGAAGGCATTTATTAAAGTACAAGCTCACTAAAATCGACGCAAATGGAGTCTTGCAAAAATGCAATGCATATAGAACCGTAATCAATTCATAACAACCTCACCTTATAGTATTCATACTGGTATGAACAAGCCCTTATTAATGACCTCTGAGATTGTCTATCCAGATCCTGACTGGTTGGAAGAGGGCCAGCTGTAGTTATACCAGAGCCTGTCAAACATTGAACTTTAAGGTCATGTAGACAAACCTAACTAAACACTAACTTGTATTACATGAGCAAAAATAGTATCTGCTGGGAACCCCACCTGACCCTTTCACTCTGTTTGTATACAGACAGCTGCTTGAGGCTTGGAACTTTGCACTGCAGTATAACCCCTGTGTGTCCACTTGGCTGCCTCTTGGTATGCTTCAAACTTTGTACTGTTTTTGAGACCTTTATACAGCAGAAAGTTGAAGCTGTGATACAAATCTGTGGGGTATAAACAGTAAAATACTAATTACAAAGTACTAAACCATTGAGGAGTGATTCTTGAACATCCAATAAAGATCCTTCCTTCAAATATACAGGCAGTACAACAAACCGGAAATATATTTTAATTTGTGTGTGTGTGGGGGGGGGTTATGTTTAAATACATAGCCAGAATCTTGGACTAGTTGTGTGACTGCATAGCTGCCTATTTCTGAATTTCTAAGATCAGGGTATTGTAAGCAACAAATTGACCATCATGTGAAATGATCTCCCCCAACCCTGTTTTTGCAACATCAGGCTTGTCGACCTAAAATAGAAACAAATAAGGTAGAGTGTTATGCAGCGGATACCTTAATCTGTTACTTCAAATGCTTGTGACCAGGATTTTTGTGGGCAAGCAAGCACACAAATCCTAGTGTGATTTCAGCCACAATTTTTGAAATGTATTAACCAATTTAAAATATAGCTTAATCCATGCAGCATTATGTGTACCAGTTTTGCAAATGATATGTTTTACAATGCTGTATAATACAAAATATAGGCATATCTATAGCGCTCGTTACTCTTGACAAAGTCATTTTGGACAAAACGCGTCGAGCACGAGCGCACGCTACCCCACCTGTCAAAGTGTTTGGATACATATCGTTTTGCTGGATATATTGTTTTAATCGAAGATGGAGAAATTCTATGCATAGATTGTGAATCCTGCTGTTTTTATACAGTGTCGACTTGCATCTGTGATCGTGTACATTTTTTATCTTGTTTTGCACAATAAATTATCAAAGGATTTCATACTATGTCCATTCTTTCCTGATTTCTATATGTGGAAATCCCTAAATAATCTAATTAATGAGGAGAAAAGAAGTTATTACTACTATTTTTAAAAGGAGAAAAGGATAAAATATAATCATAAATGATAAACTGAGGATTGGCCAAATTACCCGGGGAGAGATCGAGGCCCCTGAGAAATAGAGGAATGCTTTAAAATATCGCTCTTACCAACAGGAATATCTGGTGAGTGGATGTAAGAGAAAAACCACACGGAAGGGAGAGCACGGATTGTTACCGAATTCACAAAGCACTCATTTTGATGAACTTGTACACAAAATATTTTTTGTGCTATGA
>NW_017306705.1:551952-556036 GCF_000935625.1 Nanorana parkeri
TAAAATGAGGGTATTTAGATAGCACTTTTTCATTGCTGCTTACTCTGTAATGAGGATTTATACGAAGGAGTATTTTAGGAGTTTGATCTGTTTTATTACACGTGATGATTTGCACTGATAGCGCATGAAATTCTGTTTTGGGTTTTTATCTGTATGTGAATTTCGATCCTTTGATTCACCGACATTGGTATACACTTTTTAGGAGGGAGATGGCGTGGTGTTTTCTAGTTAATCAATTTCCAGATGAAAGGATTCGGGTCTTCTTATTCATTCACCGCAGCTGTCACGTTGTCTTTTGAGGAAACAGAACACAGGGGAGATAGCGCAGTGTTTTGTAAGGTGCCCATGCACCTTACAATTATCTGCAGATTTTCTGTGGTCAGATGGAAAAAGTGCAACAGATTGGCCCCGGTGGAGATTACTCCACCCACACAGTTTAGCGTAGATGGAGGAATCTGTTGCAACTTTTCCATCTGACCATAGTAAATATGCAGATAATTGTAAGGTGCATGGCCAGCTTTAGTTTTCTGGAATATCTGATACCCTCCCTGATTTACCAACGACACCAACTCATATTTACCAGAATTTTTAAACTTTGTCTCTGTAGTGTAAAACGATACTGTTTCACCAAATAAAGGGACTGTATGTAGTTCCCGACATTGTAAATATTGTATTGTATAGGGATACTTTGTTTTCATTTAGTATGATGAACTAGGTTGTACATTATACTTACTGGCAGAATCACAAACCACTACATTCCTAATTATGGCATTTCTTATGACAGCTCCCTCTATGGTCTGACACCAGCAGATACACAGGGTATCTTAAAGCCAGCTGTGGCGAAGACAGGAGCGGCGGGGGATCACAGGTGAGGTATGTATTACTGTGTCCAAGTAGGAAACCCACACAGGTATTGTCACTTTGCCCCGAAGAGGCAAAATGATAGTGTCTCTTTAAAGTAATTTTTACAGTCTTATTTTTCTCTAGCTTGCTTTTCTTGATATTGTATTAAATATCAAGTGCAGTATAAATTAGCCACTAAAGGACACTCTCAAAGGGATGCCCCAATAGAATCAGTGATTCCCAACCTGAGTATGCAAAAAAAACAAAAATCAGTAATGGCACCGCACAACGTCATTGCTATGGTGCTGGTGGGCTGTAGGCCTGCCTGCACCATGGAAATGAATTATGCTGATCCAGGATTGGCAGCATCACTGTCCATACCCCCAACAGTCCCGAATCCAGATGTATCCTTGGTGTCCAGCACTTGCCTTTCAGTAATCACACACAAATATTATTTCCCCTCTTCCAAGCTGATTGGCCATCTACCTGCAACTTCCCATTCCTTATTGTTCAGCACACAAAGATACCTCTGTAACTGACTGATGCTTGAATGTGTTGGTGGCGGGACAGTTACTCCTTAGGGGGCGGATCTGGGTCCGACATACTTCTGCAGCCAGAGCAGCATTCAGGATAGAAGAGAAGGTAGGTGAGATGCATGGGGGAAGCTTTATCTGTGCACCCACACTGACCCTTGTGTGCTGGGGAAAAGGGACAGAAAATAGAGGGGGCAGCATTTATTATATAATAATTAAAAGTGTCTTAACTATGGAAGAAGGAAAGTGTGCTTATCTTTGTATTTTGCTACTAGACTTTCACTTTTTCACACTAACAACTCTGGGACTTCTAAAGACCACTAACACAGGCCCATTTTATTCCTCCTACTGACCAGCAATGTATGGGGCACTACGTTACATAACCCTGACCACTGCATGCTATATACTGGGCTGATCCCCAAACAGCCCAGTATATAGCATGCTGTACCTACACTCTATATGTCCTTAAATATAGTTTGGCATGGTGCCGCTATCAGCTCTGTCGCTTACTCCACCCTCTGTCCTTGGGGGATAAGAGGTGTACAATTTATAAGTGGAAAACGTTTGTGAACCAGCGCCTTGGTGCAATTACCCCTGCTTATAAGTGTAAAATAAGATTTTAGCCGACTCATTGACTTGCGTTGTTAGAAGTTGCAGTAAAGCAAAACCTTTATGAACGGCATAAAGGAAGCAGAACCTAAATGTATAACAGGCAAATACAGCTACCCCAATGTACATATATTACAAATCACATATGGAAAAGGACTTGTACAACATTAACACATATTGATTTTTATTATTTTCATCTGAAAAAAAACATGTAATCTCTTTAGTTTAAGAACTTGGTATGCTTTCTTTTGCATTTTAAACAGCATTGTTCTATAAATATTGACTTAATGCTAAGGGCTAAGAGAATGTTGGTAGATTATATAAATTCAATCTAGCCGCTCAAAGAAAAAAAACATTTAATGGTACTATTAACCAGTTCGGGAACTGAGAACAAATTTTCTAGAGGCAAATGTTCGAAATGTCACATGTCCCTAAAAGCTGTTAAAGTTGGCAATGGTATGTTTTGTAGGCAGTCAGACATTGAAACAATGACTGTATGGTAAACAACAGGGGACATTTTTACTGTAATAAAAAAAATTTGAATGCATAGTTTTTACACAAGGTCTCCCTTGCCTAGATCTACCAATTCAGATGGCAGAATATTTCTTTCTTTCTTTCTTTATTTATTTGTTTCTTTCTTTCTTTCTCTCCTTGGAATGTGCTGCAATTTTTTTTGGCTTGAATAAGTCCAGCTATTAAAAGAGATCTAAAGCCAAACCTGTTTTTGGCTATAGCTCTCTTTTGGGTCATTGGAGTTCATTTACTAATGCACTCCTGTGAGTAGGGCTGCAACAACTAATCGATAAAAACAATAATAATCGATAATGAGAATCGTTAATGATTCTCATTATCAGTTAGTTGATTTAGCTCAGCCGCCACCCGTGCTGCCGCCGCCACTGTGCTCAGCCGTTCTCCCTCTCAAAAAAACCTTTCACGCTGCCACACCTCTCAGACGTTCACTCTGCCACACTGCTCAGCCGTTTGCCTCCCCCCTACTCCGCTGCCATTTTGCTCAGCTGTCCCCACCCTCCCCACCCTCATTTCAGCCACCGTCAACTCCCGCTCCCCTCCCTGCTGCAGTCTGTCACCTCCGACCATGCTGCTCTCCCCCGCTTGTATCGGCAGAGACAGTGGGCAGCAGAGGAGACGCAGACCGGCTGTCAGGTGCTGGGGCCGAGAGGGGGGTAGGTGGCGCTGCTGGTCAGAGAGGCTCGGAGGCAGTGGGTGTGTGCAATAGCCAGTTTTCCATTTGCAATTTGGCACGGCAGCCAGACGTACATATCTAGATTACAAAAAAGGACCCTACGCCCAACACTAGAGCCTCTTGGTTGTCAGCCAAACAAGATTGTGATCATTGGCTTCGCCAACTTGAAATAATCATTAGGTCACCTAAGGAGCTAGACCTTTTCAAATTTGGGAACAAATCAGGGAAACTTATGGCCAATCTGGCGAGAGGTAATTCAGCTACCACACATATAACTCAATTGATGGATGAGGAGGGCAGGTTACAGTCGAAACCCTCAGAGAAATAAAGACTATTTGCTAAAAAAAAACAAAAAAAAACAAAACAACCTTTTGTTGGTTGCGTAATAAAGAAAAGAATATGTTGCAGAAAAAAAATGAACAATATATTGAGTATCTGCCTGTACCTTTTAACCACATAAAATAGGCAGGGCTGAGGCTGTGAAGTTCATGTGAAATCAGTATGGGGTGCAAGTAAGTTTGTTAGATAGACTTGAAGGTGTTGGCATCATGCACTAGTAACTGATCTGATGCAAACAGTCATTGCACAAACACACAACAATTGGTTAATTTGCATAATAGCTATTTGTTATAGATACGCAAATTCCTGTCCTCCTTGTCTTAGCACAATAGGGCTTTACATAAAAGAGTCCATTTGCATAGCTAACTCAATGAAAGGGGCTTTCTGTTAACCTATCACTAAAAATGTCACTGCGTTTTAGGCTTTGGGGGATGTCACTAAATTTTCACCAATTTGTTCATATTTTGTTTGATAGTTATCCTTATCCTATCATTTAAATATCTTTGGAGATCCCCTGAACCTACACAGCTGTCTCCTAATTGGGGAGGGGGGGGGG
>NW_017306705.1:557036-581185 GCF_000935625.1 Nanorana parkeri
CTGACCCTACACGGCTTTCCCCAAATGGGGGGGGGGGGGGGGGATCAGAAGAGCAGGTTAGAAAACCTACCCTGACTGCTATTGTTCCCCCTGAGATAAGCAAAGCTGGCAGTGTCTTCTCCCTCCTCCCCTCTCCATTCACCTGAACAGGAACGTTCGGCAAAGCAGAATACTCTGCTCTTGGACTATCCTACTGCCTGAGGGTAGGCAGATTGTGCATGCATATCCAACAACTGTTGTAGATTAATGAGTGGTTGCGGTTTAGCTTTTCATCTGCCTATGCAATGTTGCAGAGCTGTAATTTACTATATATTTAACTGTTTTAAGGACTCATTCAGATGGGCGTGCATGCCCGTAGAAAGTCCCACTCCTGGAAGGGACACGTGCTGCATGTAATTGCGCACAGAAGCCTGTTCTTCCCTATGGGACAACGCTGCTGCACACAATTACATGTGGTCATGCATGCACCTGACCCGCACGTATGTGCAGGTTTGGGTGTGCATGTGACCGCATGTAGTTGCGTTCAGCCACATCCTTCCAAAGAAAAGAACAGGCTGATGTGCACACAAAAAAGCAGCACTGTCCCTTCTGGGATTGGGTCTTTTTATGGGCATACACCCCCATTTGATTGAGTCCTTAGCTTTAAAAGTGGCTATCCTTTGCTAGTATCCTTTGCTATTTTAGGGTTGCTCCTTTCCCTTGCATGATCCTATGGAGCTGCCCTTGTGTGTGCTAAGAAGCTGTGTGTGTGTCTGCAGAAATACACAGGCACAGCAAGGCAACCCACTCTCCTCCTTCATGGGGCCCCTTCCTCCCTCCTCCCATCTCAAAGCTATTGAATGGACATCTGTTGGAGACTGCTCTGTTCCTTGCAATCTTGTACTGGACAGGAAGTGCAGGGAAGCCAAACGTTGGAGCCAGCTCTGTTGAAACATGTTGACTAAAAAGTCAAAATTAAAAGAAATACTTTGCTGATAAATGTATATTTGTTTGATCTGGATGCACTTTTTTGAAAAAAAGTTTGAGATTTATACTACTTTAAAACCTGTCCTTTTGGAATCCTGGCTCAATCAATCTCCTTTCTGATAGTTGCCTTTGTGAATTAATTTTGAAGTACTTTACAGAAAACTGGTTAGTGGGTTGACTGGACAAGCTCGATTAGCATGTTTTTCTTGCAGCATTGTAGTCCCGTGTTCAGAATTCACTAGAGACAATATCTTCATGGTGATTTTATGTTCTCCCAAGGTCTCTCTGAGCTTCCTTTGGGTACTTTGCTTTAACAATCTAGAAACTCTTGGCTTTAGAACATTAGAAATTAAGATATCTTGGGGGCAGGAACAGATGGCTCAGTGTTTCCCATAAAGTGTTGTATAACACACCAATGCTTTCTATGTGTACAGTAAGTTAAGCATGGTTTCTTTTATAGACGCTAACAATTTTACTTGTATCCTAATGTTATCACTCAATTTGTGGCTGATAATACCACTCATGGCTTTTAGTAACTAAACAGATGCCAAGGAGAAGGTATATATACACGATATACTCTAACATACTTTTTGCAGGCATGCCTTACTGTTTTTGTGGAAGCAACCCCTTGATCTCAGGACCTTCCTCAGCCCCCAGCAGAGTCCTTTCCATGTAAATGCTAAAAGCTTCTTATCTGTGAGCTAAGAGCTCATCAGCATAAGCATCCAATCTGCCTATCTACTCAACTGTACAGAGATTGTAAGCATGCAATGATCCTCCTAGCTTGGCATTTCCTGCTTTATGTGAAGATTTTCTCATTATGGAAGGTAACACACTGCACAAAGTAAGCAACTGTGCCAAGCAATGCCTCCCATAAACCCACCTTTAATACCGCAGGTTAGGCAATAGGAGTCATTAATGATAATGCTCAGTAAACTCATATGTTAATGACTACAGTCCCTGAGCTTGTGAATAATCAGCTAAAAATTCCAGGATCCACCAGCAAGTACCTAGGACCTGAGGGAATTTTTGTGTGAGTTGTAGGGAAAAAATGATATAATTCTGTGTTCTCTCATCTTCCAGTACATGTTTGTATTGATGAAATATATTTTGTGACTAAAAATTATTACAAACGGCAATGCCACATAAATAAAATAGTAACCTGTGTGAAACAAATTTTCTCATCTCACAGAGATACTCTTCATTGTACACAGTTATCCATATTATCTGCAACATGTGTGCTTATTTTTGTTTTAGGGGGGGTTATTTGGTTCTCGACCATGAACTGCGGTAATCTAGAAAGAATGAGGGCGATCAGTTCCACTTAGATAACCACAGGGCAATAAACCCCCCTCCCTCCTCAGGCTAGGGCTGACCTTAGGGCTTGAACTGTGTAATCACATGACCAGCTCATAAACTGACCTAACAGAGGAAGGGTCCCTGTCCTTTCCAGCCCTCATAGTCGAATAGGCAGTTCAAGCAACAGGAGAGTCCCCATCATGCTGCTGGGTTCATTGTAACATTCTCAGCTCCATGGCAGCAACCAAGCTCAGTCGTACAGGCATGAGATGGACACATGGGAAGGTATGTACTCCATATTGTTCATCAGGGTGTGGAAGCCATTGTGGCTAATGATCAAAGGTTGATGCCTGGTGGATTTAACTAGTTTTCTCTGGAATGTCCTTATCTATAAACACAGGCAGACAGCTTATATGTTAGTGCCTGTTATTTGCCAAATTACAGTTTGCATTTCTTTACTATTTTACGTTAATTTTTTTTACTTATTCTATTTAAAACTATATTTGATTTTAATTGAAATTATTTAAAAAATGTTAACATTATACATTTTGAAATAATATTTTCAAATGACAATTCATCTTCCAAATAATGAGTTGCAAAAAAAAAAATTTAATACCTAAATTACAGTTGCGCAGCTGTGTTTATTGATGAAATTTTTTTTTCTTCGATGTTATATATCCTAAATTGAGATTTAATGGTTTCAGTCTTATAAAACCGCAAATCGTATTAATTTTTGCTTGGTGCTGAGTGGAGGTGGGTCAAAATTGCAATCTCAAGTAATATTACAATTTCAGATCATGTGGAGAAAAGCACTTGCATCCAAGATTGCTTTCAGTTTCGCAACTGAGGAAGGCAATTTTGTAAACTTAAACCTTATTAGCTCAGTTGGGTCAGGAATGTGTTGTGCCACCCCTGACAAGTACTGGCCAATAGGGTGAGCTTAAGGCTACGACTACATCCAGGTCAAAGCTGTAGTGTTACTGTGTTGCTCTAAAGGCTTGTGCACATGTAGTGCGTAGAGCTGCGTTGATTAATGCAGGCTCAGTGCATGGAAACAGCAAATACTTTTTCTGTCCTTGTGCCCAGTTCACACCAAACCATTGTGTTGACATGTGCTGGGGAAATATGTAGACATACTGCATTGTTTGGCAGTGCAGCGCACAAAAAGGTGTTACAATGTGCCCCAACGTGTCACAACACGCCGCAGCACATATATTTACATAGCAGTTTAGGAAAGGCAGAAGAAACTGCAGTATGTGTTAACAACGCATTGCACCACATGTTAACATTCACACCGCACGCCAGCGCACAGTTGTTATGCGCACAATATCCTCTGCTGTTGTGTGTGAACTACACTTAAATGTTTTAAGGCCCGTTCACCAAAATCGGAAGGGAACCGCAAGTCAACAGGAGGGTCTGTTGATTTCTGTTCCGTTGTGTTTTTTAGAATTATTTTGCTAATCTTTATTTTAGTTAACATGTCGTGGACAAACATGTATGGTTTTTTTTTTACTTCTGTTGCGTTGTAATTACATCTGTTTTTGTTCCGTTATATTGCTCTGAAAAAAGTAGAGCATGTTGTATTTGTTTTTCATCGAACTGGTCCCATTCACGCCCATACATTTTTCAGTGCCCTTGTGTTAGCATCTGTTGAAAAACTGATCGCAATGCAGCGGATCTGGTTTGAATGGGGCCTTAATCTTCCCAGAATACTGTGTTTGTGTGTGTGTATATATATATGTATATAGTATGTGTGTATAGTTTACATATAAATATCTGTGTGTGTAATGTTGTTTGCTATGCTGTGAGTGTATATAAGTATGGAGAGAACTATAGATATGTCATATGCATTAATGTAAAATTTATTTTTGTTTACTGTACAATTTCATAAACTGGTATGCTATAAATTGTCCTGTATTTTGCCTTGAATGTCTATTCATGGGCATCTGCTTTCCATAGATCCTTTGTAGAAATGAGCAGAGGTCCTACATGTACTTTACAATATAGCATCACTTAAGTGGTGGTATTGTGTTCATGTACGGGGGAGGGTGTGCCTATGTCACATTAGTTTGCGACAGCTGAGCACAAGGGTGTCAGAGGATTAACAACAAACAGCTGTGAATGAAAGCTGTCTTTAATGAGAGACTTATGTTTGGACAATGCCATGGTATCTATGTTAGTGTTTATACAATTTAGAGTATATGTTTGTGGTGTATGGTTTGATATATAATTCGTATGTTTATCTATATATATTTATACCTAGAGAAAATTGCTAAGTTGAAACCCAAAGTGTCCCTGTGCCATTATTCTGCAACTTTTAGTTTTTGTCAATGTTGGTACTCTTTAAAATATCTTCCCAATAATACTAAATTACATATCACTGTATCTTATAATTTGGAGGCCTGAGCATCTGATATGTGAACCCTAACCAATGTCTGGTTATTTTCCATGCAGACAGATCTGTTGGAATGAGAAAATAAAGTATTTCCAATAGGACCTATTCAATCCGAACAATGTTTTGCAGTTTTTTTTCAACCGAGCCTGCATGCATACTGTATAGTTGGTGTATTGTCATTTTGCCGCTAAACTCAACTAAAAAAGGTGCCTTACATATGCACCACAGTCTGTTTAAGGGCCCTGTCACACCATATCCAGTGTGTTGAACATCTGGATCGCATAGATCAAGCCGGGGCGCATTCTAGGGCGGGAGGGGGCATGGCAGTGCCATTCATGGCAATGGCACTGCAGACACGCCCGCAGTGCGATCGCCCGCACCGGAACGTGAGGTACAGGAATTCCCTCGGTTCCAGTGCAGTACGATTGGAAAAAGCACTGCATGCATTATTTTTTCCGTTCGCACTGCACCGGAACAGAGGGCATTCAAATACCTTGTGTTCCAGTGCGGGCGATCACACTGGGGGCGGGGTGCGTGCCTGGCCGCGTTCTGGGGTGGGGGCATTTATGGTAATGGCACCACAGGCCTGCCCCCGCTCTCAATGCGATCACCCGCAGCGGAACACGAGGTACGGGAATGCTGCGTGCACTATTTTTTCCGATTGCACTGCAGTGGAACCGAGGGCATTCCTGTACCCTCGGTGGGGGGCGTGCCTGCGGTGCAATTAACATGAATGGCACCACCACGCCCCCTCCTGCTCCTGGAAGGGGCCCGGCCTGATCTATGCGATCCAGTGCGTTTCCCTGTTGATCGAAGCAGTTCAGAACGGATTTGTCACCGTCGTAACATCCATGGCTGTACAGTATTTTCCTCTTTTGCAAGTTGGAGGAAAAAACTTTCATTACCGAACCGATGGAGTTGGATGTAAACGGACATGTGTCCATTTACATCAGATTGCCCCCACCACAATCAGGTCCACCTAATGGAACTCTGTTTCGTTTAGTTGGCTGGAGTCGGGGGAAATTGGATGTAAACGGATGCACATCAGTTTAGATCTGGCTGCCCATAGACTAACACTGGGCTTTTGATCAGATCCGCCTGGAAAACTGACCTGATCGAAATGCTCATGTGAAAGGGCTCAAAACAGGCTCTTTATTCCCATTATTGTCCAGGTTGGCTTTTCTACTTTTTGTCTGTCGCTCTTGAATTTATGTACAATATTACTCTAATCTTCTGCTATCACATGCACAGCACAAACATACTGAAAAAGGTGAATCTGGAAGATATATTTATATGCTGTATTCAGAAGTTATTCTCTGTTTTCGGTTGTGTTTATAATACTATAATATTTTACCTTGACTTTTTACTTTTTTTGTATACTACAGAAGGATGGTTTTATTATTTTATAAGTGGGAGTTTTTTGTATTTATTTGGTCCATGCTTGACTATTCCTGGCCTACCTTATGCGGAAGATGCAGACATTTGTGCATTCGTTGTTTGGTTCTAGGGTTAAGGAAAGTTGCAGCAATGTGACAAAAATACTGTTGGAAAATGTCCTGAATCTTGCTGGTAATTGCATTTTGCTGTTGACGTGCAGTGGATTTAGAGAAATGGTAGGAATAAGAACCACTTTAGATGTAGTTGGAATGTAGGGAGAGGGCACACATTGATCCTTGTGGGACTGGAAAGATTTTGCATCTTTCATGTTAAACGTGTTTGCCCATGTATGCCTAACTATATACGCAAAACTACATCAAGAGACATCTGTCGCAGAAGTGGTTGGAGGTTATGAGCTATGGTTATCTTGTTTCCTTACAGAGCTTTACTTTGGCAAGTCAGTTGAATTGGGATGTGCTACATGTGTTCTGCATAAATGCACCAAGATTTCTCTTGCTGATCTTCATATTTTTTTGTGTTCCTTTTCTGCAATAGTGAACCTAGGTCTAGATAACAGGGTTACAATGTATGGATGAGCATAGCTCAAAATGTGTTCCAAAGTTCACAGGCAGGCATCTGGCCGTCAACTTACATAGTTACATAGTATTGGGGGTTGAATAAAGACATACGTCCATCAAGTCCAACCCATATAGGTCCACGCATCATCTCATTCTTAGGGATACTGGTATCCCTGGATATTACGGTCCCTCAAGAAATTGTCCAAACGTTTCTTGAACAAATCTACACTCTTGGCTGAAATCACTGCCGACGGCAGTGAGTTCCAGACCTTAACTTAGTACAATATATGAATATATTGAAATTGTAAGCTGTTCAAGACATTCTGACTGATTTATTAAAGAATTGAGAGTCTTAACTCAAAACATTGTGTGACTATACACTTTAATCATCGAAATTATGTGAAAAACAAATTCCTGTTCTCTTTGAATACCCAATCATTATTATATGTTTTTCACATGATTGGCTAATTGAAGAAATATTCACACTTTTTCGTGTATAGGTTCCCAAATTTAGTAAATCATTCTGATTTTCCTTCTCTGGAAGGAATGATACTTTAGATTAAATTAAACCCATATAGATGAGAGGACACGTGAAAATAAGCAACCCAACCTACTGTTAAACCTAAAATGTTTTTTGAACATACACTCTGAATTAATTGCAAAGTACCAAGTATTTCACCACCAATTACGTTTGTGGCATGTTTGGGGAAATAAAGTTTTCTTTTCTGTTACAGAGAAAGAAATTATTGAATTAATTGAAGATTTCTGTGACCATTATAGATGGTAGTCCTTATGCCCCACCTAAACTATACATTTATAGCTTGTGATGCTCAAATTCAGTAGATCACTAGAAAAAAAATCTGGCATTGCCTGGCTATTCTTTGACTTTATTAGCTACTTGTCAGCTATTCTGCGTGGCAATGCTATTTGCCTGAAACTCAAATCCCCATGACATTGTACTTTGTTTGTATTCAGGCTTATCCCTGTTGTGCTTTTTGTACTTAACTAAATGCACTGTTAACTTTGTGGTGGCAGTGTACTCCAATGCCTAATATTCAGGACATCCTGGGTAGCCTTGTGTAAAGCGAATTCCGGGAGATCAATTATTATATTAGTTCATTTTTGTATTTCCTTTCTTGTTCTCTAATTCAGTTATGCATCACCTGATGGCTGCATCTGATGGGAGAGGTTAGCCAAATTCATCAAAATCCAGTCTTTCAGCACATGGGTGACTGTGCAGGAAGTCCACACTGCTGAGGGGGTGGGTGGTTTCACAATGTGTGTCTGTTGGGGGAGGTGGATTTCAGCATCTGTAAGGGATCAATAAGTGACAAGACCCCTTCAGCCCTTTTGTGTTTACCTTTTAATTGAGTGTAATCATTTTCCAGGGTTACCAGCAAAAGGGACAGAAATCAGATCAGACCATTTGATAATGTTTCCAGTAACTACCCTTTCCATACTGGCAGAGATCCAGTTTTACCATATTTCAACACTGAATATGCTGGGATCTTTTGAAGCTGTAAACTGTAATGCTACCTGTAATATTGTACTGTGGGTAAAATTATGTTATTATCACCTGCAATTTTTGTGTGTTTTAAGGATTGCAAAGTTGCCCATATGCAAAGTTAGCATAGTTTTTTGGCATTTTGGAATGCCTCTTTAAGCAAAAGAGCCTTTCATTATGCATGTACAGCATTAAGGTATGGTATGTATGTAGGTATGTAGAAGTTGTCTGTGTAAGCTGCTTTCTTTAGGTAGCTTAATAAACTTGCAATGTATTATATAGCTTACAATGTAGGGTAATATATTCCATAGTATTATGATGTACTGTAATCATTGCCGCTTTGGAAACATCTGCATAAAGATTCATATATAGGGGGAATTTAATCTTGAAGAGCTACTCTTTCCAAATGAAGATTTAGATTTTTTAAATTGAACTGTAGACCAAATACCATGCAAGACAGTTTAATGCAGTGTCAGCCTATTTAAGCTTTATCAGAGCACAATAGTAAATTATCTAGAAATTTGTAGAAGTTACACTTAAAGTGTAAATAAACCTATTAAAACAATATTGGGCATATGCATAGTATTTAATACCATTAAAATAACTGTCCATAGATTGGATCATTTTTGGTCACTTCATCTCCCCCATGTTCCCTCTGCACTGCAATGAGCAATCAGTTTGTGACGCATCCTGCTGATGTAACTGTCACTGCAGTTGTGCTGCTGGAGCCATCCCACAAGGCATTTAGGCTCTCATTAACACTGAAAACAGAATGCTAAAAAAAAAAAACCGCCCCCCCCCCCAAAAAAAAAACCCAACCTATTCTTTTCTATGGTCATGTTCACATCTAAGCATTATGTTGCCTGAAGAAAAACGCCCATCAATTGAAGAAAGTACATGAGCTTCTTTTTGGCAGATTCTGCGCTTCTTGGCCCCATAGACTTCAATAGAAATGCTCAAAAACATGCATTTGCTACATTTTTACATGTGCTTTACGCACATTTGCCTAGTCACATTAATGTGTCAAGATATGCACGTAAAAATGTGCAAAAACACGCTACATAAAAACGCGCTGAAAATGTGCATATTTCATGTCACTCAGGTATGAATGCAGGCTTACTAGTGTCATGTGGGGTAGACAGATTCAGAGGCTTCCTCACTGTGAAAAGTAGAGCATTTACAGAGTGACAATGCGGAAGACTCAGGATCAGCTGGCACAGTGTTGCCACCCTCAATATGGAAGAGTGGCAATTGTCAGGGCTCCCAGGTATTTACTATGTAATGAAATATTTTTTTTTTTAAAGAAACATAAAGCATGCATAGTAGGTAAAAATATTTGTGGAAGCAATATCGAGACAATTTTGAGATTTACTGAATTTTAAAGTTTAATTGAATCCTCTTGATTTATTACTATAATTCAGCTATGCTGCATATTTAGTAATAAGTATGCTTTGTACATTGCCAACTACTGTGGTTCCCTATAGCTATTTATTATCAGGCAAGGTGGCTAAAGCTGGCCATACACTTTTTTTTAATTTTTCTCATTTACCCCCACGGGCTGAACAAAAAAATCCACTCAATTACCCCATCCACCCCAAACAGCGAGGATGGGAGGGCAGTTTCTCACCAGGCTGCATCCAGATCTCAACAGCCTGCGTCCAGATGTCACCAAAGCTGAATACAGATCTCACCAAAGCTGAATACAGATCTCAACAGAGCTGCGTCCAGATCTCAGCAGAGCTGCGTCCAGGTGCGTCACCAGACCTGCATCCAGGTGCGTCTGCAGGCCTGCGTCCAGGGGTATTGGGTCTCTCCAGCACTGCATACAGATGTCACCAGGGCTGCCTATTGGTCTCTCCATCGCTCTGTGGATAGCTGCTGGGATGAACAGGCGCGTAGTGAGCCGAACGGAGCAGGTGCCGGTCTTGTGCCCGCTCCGAGGCTGTATTGGCAGTGTTGGGCTGCCTCGAGCTGTGCCTGCGCTAGGGAAGGCGGAGAAGGAGATGTGGGACCTGGCAGGCAGCGTCAAAGACAGCTACTACCAGGTCCCCAGAAGGCTGCCTCAGGCCAACACAAGCGTGGGACCTTGGCGGCCGACCCGATTTAAAAATGTGCCGGTATCGGGGCATTTTCACGAGTACAAGTACTCGTGAAAATGACCGGTATCGGGACATCCCTAGTATTTTCGTCCCCTGAGATGATGTGCATGGTCACACGTCCTAGTCACATGTGCCTAGAATCCAGGAAATAAAATGAGAGCTAGTAATCTGCCCTTAGTAAACATGGCCACTGTCAGAAGAGTGGGGAAGAAAACAGAAATACGGTATGCAAAGAATACAAAGCCTGCAATCATCTTGAAGTATGTGTCTGAAGATTGTTATTACTAAACATATCTAAAGGTGTGTTTGTTGTTTTAAAGATATAAAAAAATCACAACATTTTACACCTGACATGTCTATGTTATTATTAATAATCATACATAGAGGGATGCAATGGTAGAATTTGATTTTTGAATGTAAAGACCAATGTTCGTCAAGTTCAGCTTCTGACAACTCTGGCAGCTGTGGTTCACAGGAAGACAACTGTGCCACTGTTGGCAATTTTGCACAAAGGAGACAAATATACTTTATGACCTCCCAAGGTCAGAAGGTTCAATTCCCTGAATCAAAATATTTCCTGTTAGACCTTAGTCATTCTAAATTTGGATATTAGCTGCAAGAAATCCTCTAGTCTATTTATCAACTGTTTATGCTATTACTAACCTCATATGGTAAAGAATTACACAGCCTAACCACACATTTACAGTATCTCTTTACTAAACTAATGGAAAAAATGTGCTTTGTACAGTTCTAGAAATAAAAAGTAAATTTGCCAAATCTTTTTTACTGGCCTTGCTATACTAGAACATGTTAATAAATCTGTTAATAAATCTAATTTTTCATTGTAACAATAACAATAAACTTATAGAGTTCTCCATGCATGCTAAACAGCATGGATGATCAATCTTCTCTTCCGAACTATAGTAGTATTATCACAGCTGGTGCCTGCCGTTATCAGAATACCCGATCACTGATTGCAGCTGATTGGCTGCAGTCACTGTCTGGCCCCTGATTTTTCACCTTTTTACAATGTGGTGCCCCAAGCTGACCCCATATTCTAGATAAGGCATTTGAAACCATTTGCTTTTATCCCTTTTTATACATCTCAAGATTGTTTGATTTTGCAGTTGCTGCTTGGCATTGGATTGTGCTGCTTAGCTTAATAATTGGTAAACCCAAGTTCCCCACCTCTGTTTTGCCCATTTGAAAGTGATTAAATGTATTGGGGTTCTGCTATTCTACTGCCTTAGGTGCATAACCTTTCATTGAAAGGAGAACTATGGGGTCAGTGCTTTTCCCACAAACTAACATCCTCCCGTGACCCAAAGCTCAGTATATACTGAGACCGCCACAGCCGGGACGGATCGTGACATTACTGTCTGGATCCACCCAGCTGCGTGATTAAAAGCTGGCTCTGCCTACCTAGAGGCAGAGCCAGCTGTACCCGGCCCCTCCCCATCCGTTCCGCCAGTCAGCGCTGGAGGATCGGACAGGGGAGGGGGGTAATCCCTGCAGGGAGCTGTGAGTGACATGTATGGCTCTCTGCAGGGACAGGATCTAGAAGTGAGCAACAGTATGTGTTCGCTCACTTCCCGATCTATTGAGCCCACATGTGACAGTCATACGTCGGCTCGAATGTGTGACATTGAAACTGTCACACGTCGGCTCTATTAATCAGAAGGTGAGTGAAAACATACTGCCACTCGCTCACTTCCCGATCATCTCCCTGCAGAGACCGGTTACTGTCAGTCACCGCTCCCACAGGGGTTCCCCTTCCCCTCTCAGATTCTCCAGTGCTAACGGGCATAGTTGGCTCTGCCTCTAGATAGGCAGGGAAAGGACGGGCATAGTTGGCTCTGCCTCTAGATAGGCAGAGCCCGCTGTCAATCAGCCAGCGGGGTGGATCTCAACAGCATTGTCAGGATCCGTCCCGTCAACAGGGCTCTCCGCACATAGCTGGTAATAGCTCGCTATATACTAAGTTATGATTCATTGGAGGATGTTAGCATATGTCCTACCATGACCCTAAAGAGAACTTTAGGGAAAAAAGGTTACCCCATAGTTCTCTTTTAACAGCACAAACGTTATTCCCTTTTCACTAAATAATGATTTTTTTGCCCCGAGCCTGAATAATCTAAATATATTGTGCCCATTGAGTTCATTGAGGCCTCTACGCGCAACAAACTTGGGAAAAAAAGCTCATGTAGCAGATTTTGTGGCACAAAATGCGGTGCAACAATGTGTCTTCCTGACCGCGTTTGGTGTGGTATTAGAAATCAATGGCAATGCTAACGAGTTTCGCCTCGTTTCCATCAACACGGAACATGCACGCGTGAATACAGGCTTATCCATGTATGACTCTGAACTTATCTTTGAAATTCTCTCTAGAGTTGTGTTTTTAGTTAACCTATTTCCATTCAAAGTTTCAGTGACCAGCACTAATGTTTATGTGCGCTAGAGAATTCTAAGGAATTCCTTTCTGAAATCATAGAATATATTGTTTAGAACAGTGAACTGCTATGGTGTCTAATTCGCATACTGAATATTTCCTGTATTATACATTTTTAGGGCTTTTGCTACATGAAAAGCTCCTCGAATGCACTCCTGCATGACCAAAATCTGACCCTAATCTATCACAGCTCATCACAGGCTTTAGGAGAAGTAGAAGCTACAATGACAGAGATCTGTGACAGTCTACAGCATTACATAACTGTTGTAGATAAATCACTGGAACCCACATTACCAAGTCTTTAATTTTGATAAGTTATACTCTCTAACCGACATCACAGTAATGTATAGGCTCACTTTTATTATGATGTTCAGTTTGTTTTCCAAGTTTACCCAATTTCTGTGATTTTTATTTTTGCTACTTAAATATTTGACTTGGCTGAGATTGGCTGAATGGCTGTAAACCATTCCATATTTAGCCATATTTAACCAGATTGGCCCAGGTGGAGATTACTCCATCCACACAGTTAAGTGTAGATAAAGGAATCTGTTGCACCTTTTCCATCTGACCACAGAAAATCTGCAGGTAATTGTAAGGTGTATGGCCAGCTTGAGATTGCTCAGCATGCTGAAGCACTTTTGAGAGCCTGATGGTCATGAAATAATTTCCATCATTGTCAATTGAATGATTTCTTAATGAACCTTCCTCTGCACAGGTATTTGACTTTAGAAATAAAAAAGTAGATAAGATCTCTTTTGTTCTCATCCAGTAGTTTGGTAACTTTTTTGTCTGCTTGTTATGACTACCATTTCATAACATGACATATCTTATAATAAGAAAAAAAGTGGGCATTTAAATAATTGTATTTATTGCATGAAGACACAAATGTTGAATGTAGGACATTTTTACAGATATATTCCCACATTGCAAAAATAGGACATGGTATTAGGCATTACTTGTGGGTTCAGATTTGCGTTGGAAACTGGGAAGAATGTTTAGTTTGTGCTGGTGATGTCACTGCAAAATATATTGTATGAGAACGTGGATGGAACCCCACTATGACCTTTGAAACAATGCCCCCTTTAATGTGTGGAGGGGGAGGGTTTACAGAGGGGAGGCCATAAAATTCTACTGGGTTCAAGATGAGGTTGAGTTGTAAGCTCTGTCATTTTCACACACTGCAACTGTGTTTGCTTTAGCACTTGTGCTGCAATGAAGTTGGCCTGCATAGGCTGGACTAAAGATAAACTCTTGCTTTTGGTCACCACATGTTGTTGCCATAGTCCTTCATGTATTTACCTTCCCCCTGTCCTAATCATTTCTTGTTTATTATGTCAATACAATACCCATGTTATCATGAAATATATAAGTATTTTATTTTCTGTTATGCATCTATACAATAGTTATATTAAAGCTACAGATAAAGCTACAGCTATATCTCAAGGGTTCTCATGTAGCACAATAAGCTATTTATTATTATTTATTTATTAGAGGTATTTATATAGCGCCAACAATTTACGCAGCACTTTACATAGTTGCACATTCACATCAGTCCCTACCCAAGGAGCTTACAATCAAAGGTCCCTATCTCACATGCATACATAGAGGGCCAACTAAGGCTGGGTCCACACCTAGGCAGACGGAATATGTGCGTTTGCCGCGCGTTTTGTGCCGTGCGTTTTTACAGCGATTTGCGGTAAAAGAAACACGCATTTCTGAGGGCTATCCGGATGTATCCTAATGGATACGCACGACAAATACGCCCCAAAGAAGCTCCTGTACTTATTTGGGCGTAGGGCATTTTGCAGCGCGTTCCTACGGCCTGTAAAACGCCCAGGTGGGAACCATGCCCATAGGCAATCATTGGTTTTCACATGTTGAGCGTTTTACAGCGCGTAGGAACGCGCTGTAAAACGCCCGGGTGTGATCCAGGCCTTAGAGAGGAGCCAATTAACCTACCAGCATGTCTTTGGAGTAAGCTACTTATAGATACGGTGCTTCCCTATTCGTAAATAAGATCTCAAACTCTGTTCATGTACAGTATACTGTACATATACAAAGTACAAATATATATAAAAATATACATATAAAACAGGGAAACCACAACCAATAAAACACACTACATTGTGTCACACACGTTACAAGTTCTTTTCAAGTTCATAAAGTCCCTAAAATATAATAAACAACCAGTGATTGACTGCCATGGATACCTTCTTTGTGGATAAATCTGTCACCCCCAGTGCTTCGGAAACTCACTGAAATTCATTAACTCCCCAAAATAGGAAGGTCTCACTAGCTTTTTAAACTCTGATCTGTTTTAAACTCAATCCGTTCTCTAGATCATTTGTCAGATCAAGTGTAGCACACCACAACTCCTTAACCTCTCAAGGAAGATGGGTTTTATTCCCTTTTTGACTCCCAGATTTACATCCATCCTGTGACCGCTCCTTACAAAAATACAGATACAAATTAATATAGATACCATGCAGTAAAAAAAACCAAACCTATTATTAAACCACTTTATAAAAGCGTAAATAACCGCATTTGTCAGTACCAATATATCAGTAATATCTTGTCAAATTCAACCTCTGGTTTCACAAACATGCTTCATGACATCACCTCTTACAGCTAACGCTTTTCGTCATCTGAAGATTTTGTCAGGAGCTGCAAGAGGTGGCAATAGCCGAACCTTTGTATACAATCCATCCATGTTTAACTGTTGACCTTTATTTGACCTCACACATGTTTATTAAGTAGCGTACAGTTTCTAAGTTCAATGACTCATCCTTCCTTAAGTTTACTGATTGATATCTAAATAGTCAACCAATGGTTACTATCCAAGACCTTTTCATGAATTACTAGTAATATTGTGTATGTCCACATTTGTATCAATCTAACCACTTTTGGGCCTGGTTCACACCTAGGCAATTTATTACGCGGATTTAGCTGCGCAAAATCACCCAAAACACAGATTCGCATTCAAGTCAATGGAGGCTGTTTGCACCTTTGCGCTGCATCGCACGGGCGAACTCACCTGTTGTGCAAAAAAGCGCAGGAGCTATTTTCGGGCAGTTTTGGTCTCATAGGCACTTCTATGCAGAGGGAACCATGTGATTTCCGCACGGTGATTGCGCACAAAAACAGCTCAAAAATGCAATCGTCTACATGTGAACCAGGCCTGAAAGTATTTGCTTTGAAAATCTAATGAGTTTATTTTTTAAACTTAACTTATAGAGTTGGCATTTTTTGAAAAGAGGGAGGGGCAGCAAGATGCTGTTTAAAAGCTTTTTTTCACATCATAAACCTGTTCCCTCACACTATCTGCTATGTTTCTTGTGTGGACAGCAACAATTATTCTTACAACCTGTAAGAAATCAATTTCGGTATCGTGTTTTTACTCCTTTGAGGAAACTATCAAAAAATAAATTTCTTCCGGTTATTTTTCATATGTCTTGCATGCATAACACTGTCCACATGCAAAAAAAACTTTTCCTCAAAAAAATGTATAATTCTTTTTTGTGGAGGAGGGTGAAAAAGCTTTTAACACTAGGTTCCAATTCCAATGGTCCAGATATCCAACACATGCAGTGCTACCATGCATTGTTTGCACTGAGTTACAGTGTATGCACCTTTTTGAGCATTTTGCTGAATTAGGCAGCCCTTTCTATTTAGTGGCCTGCCTTAACACAGGGCACATTTTCATGTAGCAAGACAAACGTTAATGCTCAAGCATTACTGCAGTGTAAATTCAGCTTAAAAATGAAACCGTAAATGTTTATATTACATACTACAATCTAAAATAAATACGCACTCCCTATACATGTTACCCATTCAAGGCTCCCTGTCAGAAGATGCACCCTTCTATAATCTCTGTATTTGTATTCAGTTATTAGCATATCCCATTGCTTAAATATTTCCATTATAATTTTTCATTGGTCAAAAAAATACATTACATGTACATTTCATGTACATATAAACTACATTATTAATTGCCCTTTTGGAATATTTTGTATCCATAAAGGGTTGTGATAACTAAAATCTGTTTGTTAAATCATATAATACTTTTCTGCTGCTGATCAGATCCTCTTGTTACAGTGAATGATTCTATATATGAAAATGTATATTTAGAGGGCAAGAAAAAGCTGGTCTTCTGCCCGTCCCTAAAACAAAAAAAGGGTTTTGTAGAGAGGCATAGACCGATGCATATAAAAAAAATATATCAAAATGCATTAATCATACAAATAAATGCAATAAAATATATCCAATTGATGCAATATACAAATAAATTCCTAAAAATACAAGAAGCATATGCCCCATGTATATGAACTCAGGCCTAATGTTGATAGTGAGATAACCATGATTACAGACATTACATTAATGCAATATCCCAATACATTTCCAACATGATACATCCTTGCTGATAGGACGGCCATATAAATATCAATTGATGGATACATTGTCCAGATACATATCTGACAGTTTGTCCCTTCTGCCCGTCCCTGCAACCTGTTTGCATCCAGGGCTGGACTGTCATCTTTTCCTTACAGCAGGTAAGGCGAACACATGCAGCGGACAGCTGTGTCAGCCTGTCATTGCTTTGTACAGGCTTCCCTGTCTCAGCTTTCTGGAACCACCTGTGATTCCAGCCGCAAAAATTTGCTGATTCTTGCTGCAAGAATCTGCTGCCAGACATAATTTGCCCTTGTGAACAAGGCCTAGAGAGTGGTACACTGCAATATGCAATATATCACATTTTTGTTCTCGGTATTCGAACACTTAAAATTTTTTATAAAGTAAATAATTAAAAAATGATAGTAAAGAGATGTCTGCTGTAGAAACATGTAATATGAACGATATAGAAGGACTTGTGCAAAATCAGCTCTATACTTTTTTTCTTTTTAATAAATTCTTTATTAACAACATATTATTGGTACATAATATTACAAAAAAAATCATTATTGTGTCATTATTATTAATTATTAATAAGAAATTACGTACTTAAAGGAGAACTATGGGGTTACGGCTTTTCCCCATAGTTCTCCTTAGGGTAACGGGAGGACACAAACTAGTGTCCTCCCGTCACCCTAAGCTCAGTATAAGCTGTAGCTTGCGGTATAGTGAGACGCTGAAGCAGATCCCGACAATTATGTCTGGATCCGCCCAGCTGCATGAGTGACAGCTGGCTCTGCCTGTCTAGGATTGGTTGGTTATATTATTATTTCTATAAATGTAATAATTATATACCTTCATATTTGACTTTTTTAAACCGAATTCTCAATTATTTACTTCAGTTACTGTCTTACTGTTAGAGAGCTTGTGTAATTTAAAGTTTTACTTAGGATTTGTTTTTACACCCAATTCTAGAAAAAATGTTGGGATGTGGAAGTCACCTTTTACCAAAATCAACACTGCAGCTGAAAATTATTGTTTTGGAAATTTTCCAAAATATCACACAAATGGATATTGCTTACTGACAAATGGATATTGCTTACCGACAGTTCCCAAATAATTGGTTTTAGGAGAAAAACTCTGCATTTTATGTTCTGCAGTTAACGCGTCCTACTGTACAAAGGTAGTACTGCACAAGTTACACGTAAAATTTTGGTCCATCAGGGGTTTGGCCTATAAATAAAATTAGACCTCCTCCACTTCAGCTGGAGTTTTGCATGTGGAACCCCCGCTGATATTGCTAATCAGTCCCATTCGGGTGGTCTCCCAGCTGTCAGGTACATACACATCAGAATAAGCTGACTCAACATCCCCAGTAGCAATGCATTGTTGTCCATTATTCATCTGGTTTCTCCTCATACTCCAGATTCTCCTCCTACTCAGGACCATGCTGTGCTAATAAACAGAAAACAAAAACAGACCACCAGCTTAATAAAGTGTGAAATTCTGATCAAGTCTTTCTAACATTATTTCTTTAAATGACATTCAGTTTTGGCATAGATGCCATTCAAATTGTGCAGAATGACATTTTCCTTACTGTAAATATTTTTTAAGAGTTGGCAAAGTTCTCAGATTTAATGCTAAAATTCAGGTGAAGAGAATCCAGGTAATCTGTAGAACACAATTGCAGTACATAACTGTTTTTACTTCTAAAGGTTTCTAGCACCTACACACAAATTCTTCAGCTTAAACTGGACTTAACCAGTACAGTCTGTTGTAAGACCAGTCCCAGTCTGTGATTGGACAATGTAGGAGCAGCAGCACAATGGTAAGGTCATCCCATCATCTTCCTGCAACAATGTTCACATACAGCACTGTGAATGGCTCACAGTCATGACTCTCCCTCTTCCAGTTTAAATGTTACTGTGCAGAGAATTACGGAAGCCTGTTATGGAGATAAATTCAGGTAAACCCTACCTGAATGTTCAATACATTTATTTATTAACATTGGTATTTATATAGCACCAACAATTTATGCAGCGCTTTACATGCACATTCACATCAGTCTCTGCCCTCAAGGAGCTTACAATCGAAGGTCTCTATCTCGCATACATACATAGGAGGGCCAGTTTAGACAGGAGCCAAGTAACCTACCAGCATGCCCTTTGGAGTGTGGGAGGAAACCGGTGCACCTGGGGGAAACCCACGCACACAGGGAGAACATGAAAACTCCTTGCAGAGAAGTGACCTGGCCACGATTTGAACCAAGGACCCCCAGTGCTGCAAGGCAGAATCAGATTTTCAAAGATTGTATTGAACAATGTGCCTCAAAATACATGGAATCTTAGAAAAGTGGTCTGCATCTAATCTGAAGTCTTTTACATCAATTGTTTCCCAAAACTACCCTCTACCCACTATTTTACTTGAATGCAGGCCTGTAACTTGCATTTGTGCACTAAACCCACAAAATATGAAACATAAAAGTACCCATACGACATCACATTTGTGGCATTAACATGGTGGGGGCATGTTAATGAATCCGTTTAGTTTAAAATTCTGCAACTAGATTTTTCAACTCAACTTATTTAATATGTAAGTGGTTGTTGATGAACTGTGGGAGCTGCTTTTTCCCCATACACAATTACCAGCCGATATAACTAAGTTTTCAAGTGGCTGTTATACACACATTACACAGGTGTGGTCCAATGCAGTCACCATTAGGAAACCCAACCTGAGAAATGTCACGCTGCTAACAATAAAGTTAATTTAAACAGGAACTGGCTGCAAAGAGCTGCAGGAGTTCAGCAGCACTGGGATGCAACACATGATGAAAACAAGTATTTCTTTTTTTTTTAAGTGTCAGTTGTTTATGGCGCACATTATGGGCGTAGTAGCCATCCAAAATGTGTTTTATAGGTTAAGACATCAATTGTCTAAATCATTCAGATTTCCCCAAAAATATGAACGGCTGAATCCTTACACATGCCCCCACCATGTTAATGCATCAAATGTTATATCGTAGTTGTACTTTTATGTTTCATATTTTGTAGGTTAAGTGCACAAATGCAAGCCACTGGCATGCATTCAAGTAAAACTAGTGGGTAGAGGGTAGTTTTGGGAAACAATTGATGTAAAGGACTTCAGATTTAATGCAGACCACTTTTCTAAGATTCCATGTATTTTGAGACACATTGTTCAATACAGTCTTTGAATACCTGATTACGGGAAATTGCCATATAGTGCATGTGACTGAAACATGCTTTTAATGCTTCCTTTTCATGCTCATGTGTACAAGGACTTCATGGTTTGCAGTTCAAGTCATGTTAATTTTTATAGCATTTGAGTGCCTCTCTTCTATGTTAGAGATTCTGTGGCCATATAAAGCAAATAATCTTAACATAGAGTACCTTGGTCCCCTAAATTCTGGAGTGCTCTGGAATGTACACAGTCTGGCCTTGCCCTTTCTTGCTTCCCAGGCCTCATTATTGGTCATCAAAGTGTTTTATCATAATACTGAGTTAGTTGCCGTTGGAGGGGGTAGGGCCAAGATCTAGACCAGAAATGCTGGTTGAAATTTACGCACTAGAGCACCCCAGGATTTGGTGGACTTGGGGTGTTCTTGGCCACATGTAAGTGTAAATTATTAATTTATTGTCTGACCAGACATGATACCTCATTCCTGTTACTTTGAAGTATTCAAATTTACTCAAATTTACATGTGCTACCATAGTTGCTATGAATGCATCATACAGAAGTGTTTCCGAAATCCCAATGATGGCAGCAGCTCCACACATCTTTTAGATATATAAGAATGGCCTCAAATATCAAGGTTAAACTGAGTGGTTTACATTTTAAAGCCAAGGGATCATAGAGAGGTCAATGGTAATGCAGGCTCACTCCACCTAACACTTTGCAGTATAATACAAGGAGTTGCCATTAATATGCAGAGAAAGGAGAGAGCATGGGGTCATGTAATCAATAGGGCCTTGGGAGTCCTTTAATAGGGTCAGCTGGAATTCCTGCAGGGCCTTGTAAAACCTACAGATTGTTATCCTCCTCTTTTCTTTTTTTTGTGCTACTACAAAGTTTAATTGCCTGGTCCTGAAGAATGCAACCCCTGATGATACAATAATATCCAATGACTTGTTGGAAGTTCTTTTAATATTTTATATTTAACTTATAAATAGTGTATGTTTATACACAAACCTACATAGGTGGTATTAGTGGAACCATGTATAAAAACTGGTGCAAAACTAAATCTTATAGCCAGGCATATTTTACCTATTTCTAAATACTTTCAAAATCATGAAATATACTGTTCATATGTTCACTTTGGCCAGATTTAATCAAATGAGAAATAGCGTTATGCAGAATGCCTTAATTCACTCCTAGTGATGTCATACTTTTCATGATGAATTCAAGGTCGTGTGCAATGGGAGTCTCTGTACAGTAGATCCCAGGAAATGGTATTACACTGAGCAGTTCGATACTTTGGTGCTTTTCAGTTGCTTGAGTCATTTACAGAGGTTTCTGTTCCTAACATTCTAACATGCCCACCATATGTACAATGCAAAGTAATCTACTACAGTAAACTCCCCATTATCCGGCATTCAAGCAACCAGAAAACAATTTTTTTTTGATAGTTGCTTGATAGACATGTACACACTTGAGAATTTTGTTAGCAATGTTGGTAACTAAATTTATTTAGTTGCTAACTAAATACTCTGTTTACATCTTGCTGCGGCCGGGTGGCTAGATTCCACAGCTGGTAGGTGAATGTAAACAATAGGCAGTGGGTGTGTGCAATAGCCAGCCTGCTATTGGCTATGGCAATTTTAAAAAGCCAATAGCAGAATCTAGCCAGCAGATAAATGGGGAGGGGGGGGGGTGCTTGAGAGTTAATAGTAACTCTCAAGCAGCCAGAAACTACAGTTATCCGGCATCTTCCAGTCCCCATTTGTGCTGGATAACTGGAAGTTTATTGTAGTATGATTTTAGAAGGCAACTGTAAACCTGTGTAAACTTTTGGAGAAAATAAAAACTTTTATGCCTTTTTGCAAATAAAGTATTGGATGGACAGATCTCCTTGCAAGTGCCAGTTTTTTAACTATTGTTCAGTGAAGGCTCTGGCGGAAGCTTTACCAGGCACCAAGGTCCAAGCAGTGGGATTGGAGGTAAGAGGGTAGAGCTGCTCCATGTTTCTTAATTTTTGCAGATTGTGTTACTGGTGTGAATCAAAATCTTGAAACAGCAGGAAATCGTTGTGGGTAGTTTACACTTTTGATGCATTCTGTGGGCCAGTTAGTATTGCCAACGAACGATATTCAAAATCTACATTGGTCGGTGCATGATGGGGTAGTCAAGCGGAAATCGAACTAGGTTCGATGACGGGATGAAAGAAATTGAACAATAATTGTAAGTTGCATGGGTACCTTTAGTCCCCGTTCACACCTAGGTGTTTTGTCGCTCAAAGATAAGCATGATAAAATGCTCTAGACAAGGAATCCCATTCATTTCTATGGCCCCTGTTCACACCTGAGCGTTTTTGTCGCAAGCAGAAAAATGCCTCTCGTTGGAAAAAAGTACATGAGCAACTTTTTGGCAGATTATAGTGCTTATTGGTCCCAAAGACTTCAGTTGGAAATTTTCTGTGACAAAACACTGAGAGGTGCATAGTTGTAAAACTAGGTTCTAACCCTTCTGCACTCTATTTAAAATTAACAAAAATAAGTTTTTGCCTGACATACACTTTAAAGTGGTATTGGCTTATTTTCATCCCTGGTGTCCGATTGCTGTTTGTTTTCCATAGTTTATCTGCTGCTTGCATAGTACTTGAGCTGACAGGACGGTCACGTGAGTTCCTTTCCATTTTTTCCCCCTAGTTAGGTTCCTACATTGGTTCATTTTTAGGATGACGAAGATTTGAACACGGCCATGACTAGTAGATGAATTAGGCTAGGTTCACACCTAGGCAATTTAGTTGCGCGATATCGCACAAAACAATTTGCATTCAAGTCTATGAAAGCTGTTCACACCTTTGCGATTTGTCACGTGGTAGAAATTGCCTGTTGTGCAAAATGGTGCAGGAGCTATTTTCAGGCGGTTTGGTTGCATTGAAAACCGCTCAAACAAAAATTTGCGTCAACCGCATAAAAACGGCTCACCAGCTCAATCACCTAGGTGTGAACCTAGCCTCAAAGTGACTCTGTCACTTGTTTTAAATACTAAAAAGAAGAGCTGCCTACAAATACACCATTAAATACTTAACTTACCTTTTACCGCCATCCGCTGCTGCACTCCTTTGTTTCATCTGCCGGCCCCTACGTCAATACAGCGCACAATTTGCTCTGCACATTTGGATAGAAAGGAGAAGTAGCGGTTATGCAAGTTCAATTCCTTATGTATTAGATAAAGTGGTGTGAAAGATTAGAAAATTGGCAGCATAGTGGAGAGAAGCAGAAATTAAATATTCTCAGTTAGGTGTTCAGTCAGATTACTATGTACATGGAGTTTGCATGTTCTCCATGTGCTTGTGTCGGTGTGTGTGTGTGTGTGTGTGTGTGTGTGTGTGTGTGTGTCCGATACTCCAGTTTTCTCCCACACTCCAAAGACATGCAGGATTGGTATCTATCTAACTTTGCCCTATTATGTGTATCTAGGCATGTAAGATAGGGACCTTAGATTGTAAGCTCCTTGAGGGCAGGGATTTAATGTTTTCGGTGCAATATAAATGCCTGTAATAAATGAATTGACAAAGTTGTCTCAATGATCTGTGGGTAGAATATTCCTGTCCTGACAACTGCTAGCCCTAAAAAACCTCCCTGAAAGTCCATAAATAGATGCTTCAAGCACACATTGTGCACAAAACTTCGCCACATGACAAGACAAATTGTGGACAGTTGTCTGTCTCTTCTGCGTCATTTAAAAGCTGTAAAGCATTTCTAGGGAAAAGAGTTTATATTGTGTGAGGGAGAAATGTGTAAAATTTGTAAAATCTATCTAAAAGGTAGAAAGAATGCAAACAAAACAGAAGAAACATAAAGTGAAATAGCTGTAGCTTATAAACTCTACAAAGGCATAAGGAAAAAAAAAA
>NW_017306705.1:581334-583583 GCF_000935625.1 Nanorana parkeri
AAAAAGAAAAAAAAAAAAAAAAAATGGTTAATTGCATTAGTGAAAATGTGTTCTCACCAGGACTTTTATGGCAACTATTTTTACGGACTGCAAAAAAAAAAAAATCTATTCAAATTGTTGTGAACCATGTTCAGGAAATTGGAGTTTTCAAGCTGCAATCATAGTAGTGTTTTGAATTATAACCTTGGTTACAGCTTTTGTAAAATTAAATGTAATGTTACTGTTACCCATGATGTAGCATTCTAATTGTCTTTCTGGTTTGATCTTTATGTTGTATTGTGTTTTAGGGTGGTAAATACGGTGGTGTCTATTTTATAAAGGGGTGATTGACACTGTGGTACCATGAGTGCAGTGTTGGTGTGGGGTGAAAAGTAGATCAGAAATGTGCCTCTGTGTTTATTAAATTATGCAGCATCCAAGCTATCACCATGTAGCTGGGGGGGTTTCTGTACTCTAAATGCTATCTTTGTATATAAAATGTATAGCGTAAAAAAATGTATTTATATTTTTTCTATTTTTTTTATTATTTGTATAGGATAACATTTTCTGTTGCAAGCATGGTTTCTTCTTTTGTAAACTTGATATATACTTTATACAGGATATTTTAAACTATTTTTGTGTTAATTCTACAGTAATTTTGGTCCAAAGAACGTTTTTTTTTTAAACCACACAAGTGCTTTTAGTATATCTGTATTAGGGATGTCCCGATATCGGGCATTTTCAGGAGTAATTGTACTCTGGAAAATGCCCCAGATACTAAAGGCCGATATTGGCCCTTTACATTTTTCAGGAAGTTCGGCTGTCTGGGGTTCTGAGTGTGCTGGGGTCCTCAGGCAGCTGTCTTTGATAGTACCTTTCTGGCTGCACATTGCCTCCTCCTTCCCGGTCACAGCACACGACAGCACCACACTTACTAGCACAGCCCTGGAGCCCGGCACAAGCCCAGATCCCACCCGTTCACCCCTGGAGAGACCCACACGCTTCCCCAGTGAGACCCACACGCTTCCCCAGTGAGACCTGCACGGCATCCTTGGTGAGACCTGCACGGCATGCCCGGGTGAGACTTGTGTGGCATGCTCTGGTGAGACCCAAACGCAGCCCTGGTGTGATCTGCACATACCCCTGTATACTGTATTTTTCCGTGTATAAGACTATACTTTTTCTTAAAAATATTTACCTAAAAATGGACGGGCGTCTTATACACAGTGGCGTCACAAGGGGGGTGCGGCCCGCACCCGGGTGACACCATTGGAGGGGTGACACCAAAATGACTTACAGTCATTTTGGTGTCACCCCCCTCTTGAAAAGTCGGGCGCTCGGTCATGGACCGAACGCCCGACAGTATCAGGAGAGAGGAGGGGACCCGGCGGCATACCTTATCCCGCCGGGTGACTGTCCCCTACTCTCTTTGCCAGCGTCCATCACCAATATGCCTGCCGGCAGGTATCGGAATACGGCCGCGCGTGTGCGATGACGTCTCGGCGGGGTGACACTCGGACAACGCTCCGGGTGTCACCCAGCCTCGGAACGCCACTGCTTATACACAGGGGGCCAAGAGAAGAACCGCGGTTGCGAAACTGCCGATACCTCTGCAAACTAGCCTCACGAGTGAAACTTCCGATTGCAGAGACAAGCTAACAGGTTTCCTCTAATCATGAGCCTTATGTACCCGACGTCAGCTGATGCTGCGGAGAGCGTGTAGCTAGTGCCCAGATGCAACAGAGGGCGGTAATGTCGGAGCATTCTGAGCCCATAAAAATTTCAGGAAAAAAAATATATACCGGTACCAGTAAGCGGCTGTCTTACTCTGCAAAATTTAAACTGGATGTAATCAATTATGCAAAAGAGCATGGAAAATATTGACTTCTGAATTTTGTGTAAGAATATCTTATAGATGGAAAAATATGGTAGTTGCTGTATAATCATGGATTGATGGGATCTGTAGTTTTCTATAGCTAGTTGCTATTCTCTATTGCTGTATAATCATGGATTGCTGGGATCTGTATCCCACTATTGCTGTTTGCCATTCTCCATTGCTGAATAATCATGGATTGAGTTACAGTTCTTCATAAGTATAAAGAAACTGCTCTAAAATCATCAGTCTGTATTGTTTAAGAAAAAGTGTTACATGTCCCTTTAAGAAAAGTATCGGCAATGGGTATCGGCAAGGACCTTGTGCATGGTCTTGAAAAAATCGTATTGGGGCATCCTTAATCTATATATAATCTCTCTCTCTCTCTCTCTCTCTC
>NW_017306705.1:583707-613058 GCF_000935625.1 Nanorana parkeri
TATATATATATATATATATCTGCATGCGTTTTGCACCTGTTTTGACCAGAGCTTGCACTGCTTTTTCAACTGCACATTTTTGTGCACCTGTTTTCATCAGCACTTGTTCTGGGGCTGTCTGAAACTGAAACCTAAGAAAACAACCACCACTTAAGAAGTCCCCATGACCACTTCAAGAAGCGACAGTTAAGCTTTTTGCCTGGAGTCTGTTAAACCTCATTTATCAACAACATTACACTAGCATCATAAATCTGGAGCAAAGCGCATCAAATATACTCAGTGCAAGTTCAAACACTTGCATTTGCTATGATAAATTCCCCCCACTGTATATACATTGTGCTAAATGCACAGTGTCCATGTGTTCAGCGCATGCTATCGCAATGCGCTGTTGCGTTGCGATTCATTGTAAATGGCATCCCAATGCACCTCCCGGTGGGCATGCATTGTGCTGCAATACACAGTACTACAATAGCATGTGTTGTGGTCTACTCTCAGCTCCAAAGAGAGATGGCTTCTACTTTATGTTGTATGGAGAAACTGCCACACATGCTCTCTATGCCATAGCCCATTAGTTCAGTAAAGACAACTGGAGCCATTGTGGGCTGTGGCTGGTAGATGTGGTTGCTGGCTGAGCTGCGGTAACTAGAAAGGGGGGGGGATCTATGCAATAGGGCGATTAAACGGGCAGTTGTGGCAGTGTATGTGAAAGTGCACAACATTGGGTTAATTTACAATGGTGGGGGGTGGATAGCATAGGCTTAAAGCACAGTAAAGTAATTTCAGCTATGGGTAGGCTTTGTGGTGAGTGCTGTGTATGGTGTGTTACTATGTTGGGTGTGGTGCCTGCTTCTGTCTCCACTTCAACAAATTGTGTGTGTCCACTTCCTCTATAGCCAGTCGCTCACTTCTCGATCCTGTCACGGCTCTCTGCAGCAGCTCGCGGTATACTGAGCCTAGGGTGACGGGAGGATGCTAGTTTGTGTCCTCCCGTTACCCTAAGGAGAACTATGGGGAAAAGCCTTAACCCCATAGTTCTCCTTTAAGTGTATTGTATTTAGAGCTGAAACCGGTTAAATAGGCTATACATGCAGTGAACCAGCTGAAATATGCTGCGTGGGTGCCACTGTCCGTACTCTTCCGCCTGGTATTTCTTGGTCAGCTGATAGAAGGAGCAGATCAGAAAATTCTCAGAATTCTATCAGAATACACTAGAAAAAGGAGTGTATTCCTCCTTCAATGCTCGTAAGCATTGATGGAGAAATGTGTTCTATTTTTTTCATTTAGCCCGCAGGTTGAACGAAATCAAATAGAACCGCGGACCTTTACCCATATCTTTAAAACAACAACAATTACACATTTAGAAATGTTTAGTAATAACAATCTACAAACACATACTAATAGATAATTGCAGGCTTTGTATTCTTTGCATACTTTATTTCTCTTTTCTTCCCCAGTCTTCTGACAGTGGCAATGTTTACAATGTTTACAAGGGCAGATTACTAGCCTACTACTTCCCAGATTTCTGACACATGTGACTAGGACATGTGAGCATGCACAGCATCTCAGTGGAGGAAAATACCTTTCCCTGAGATCTCCTGAGATCACAGGTGAGATTTCCCCACAATGCTCTGCTAACAAGACAATCCCAGTGTGCATTGTTTTGCCAAACTGAAGTATTTTTGCCCTTTCAAAGCAGGAAGTGAATGCTCTACAAGTGTATTTATTTCAAAATCACGGCATTGTACACCTGACATGTCTGTTATTATTAATCATCATACATAGAGGAATGCATTGGTAGCATTTGATTTGTGAGTGTAAAGGTCCGCTTTAAGGATCTGAAATACAGTTTGTTCAAATCCTTACACTCTATGGTATGACCAGACTTGTTGAAAGGGTTCAAAGTAAACATGAATGTAGCCTTTCAACTTTAGTCTGTTTTTGGCACACCATACACTGGTACACTATATTGCCAAAAGTATTGGGGCACCTGACTTTACACGCACATGAACTTTAATGGCATCCCAGTCTTAGTCCGTAAGGTTCAATATTGAGTTGGCCCACCCTTTGCCGCTATAACAGCTGCAACTCTTCTGGGAAGACTGTCCACAAGGGTTAGGAGTGTCTATGGGAATGTTTGACCATTCTTCCAGAAGCGCATTTGTGAGGTCAGGTACTGATGTTGGACGAGAAGGCCTGGCTCGCAGTATCCGCTCTAATTCATACCAAAGGTGCTCTATCGGGTTGAGGTCAGGACTCTGTGCAGGTCAGTCAAGTTCCTTCACCCCAAACTCGCTCATCCATGTCTTTATGGACCTTGCTTTGCGCACTGGTGCGCAGTAATGTTGGAACAAGAAGGGGCCATCGCCAAACTGTTATCACAAAGTTGGGAGCATGAAATTGTCCAAAATGTCTTGGTATGCTGATGCCGTAAGAGTTCCCTTCACTAGAACTAAGGGGCCAAGCCCAACTCCTGAAAAACAACACCACGCCATAATCCCCCTCCACCAAACTTTACACTTGGCATAATGCAGCCAGGCAAGTACTGTTCTCCTGGCAACCACCAAATCCAGACACGTCCATTGGATTGCCAGACAGAGAAGCCTGATTTTGTCACTCCAGAGAACACATCACTTCTCTAGAGTCCAGTGGTGGCGTACTTTACACCACTGCGTCTGACACTTTGCATTGCACTACGTGATGTAAGGCTTGAATGCCGCTGCTCAGCCATGAAAACCCATTCCATGAAGCTCGCTATGCACTGTTGTGCTAATCTGAAGGCCACATGAAGTTAGGAGGTCCGTAGCTATTGACTCTGCAGACAGTTCTTGACTTCTGTGCACTTCAAGATGCGGTGATCCCGCTCTGTCATTTTACGTGGCCTACCACTTCGTGGCTGAGTTGCTGTTGTTCCCAGTTGCTTCCACTTTGTTATAATACCACTAACAGTTGACAGTGGAATATTGAGTAGCAAGGAAATTTCACGGATGGACTTATTGCACAGGTGGCAACCTATCACGGTACCACGCTTGAATTCACTGAGCTCCTAAGGGTACGTTCACACCAGATGCAGTGCGTTCTGGTCAGATTCTGGCCAAAACACACTGCATCGTATTGCGGCCGGCTCACTTTTTTTTGGGCAGGAGGGGGCTTGGCGGGCAATTGAAGAGAATGGCACCATAGCCACACCCTCTGGCCGCAATGCGATTGCACATTGTGCCTGCAGTCTGATCAAAATGCTGCAAGCACTATTTTGATCGGACCGGACAGCAGGCACAATATGCCTTGCCATCCCGTGCGGGCGATTGCATTGCGGCCCGAGAGCGTGGCTACGGTGCCATTCACTTCAATGGCCGGTCACGCCCCCTCCTGCCCCACAAAAAAGTGAGCCGGCAGCAATGCGAATCGGACTGGAACGCACTGCATCTGGTGTGAACGTACCCTAAAGGTGCCCATAGACTGCTCGATTCTCGTACGAGGATCGGGCGAAATTCCGCGATCGTACGAGAATCGAGCAGTGTGAACTAAGACGTGCGACCGTTTCTACTGTACGTTCGCACGTCTTTTGTCGAGCCAACATGTTTCTAGCCTGCTCGCCCGATAGCTGCGGAACGGGCCGGTGTGCTGCCCGTTCTGCATTGCCGTCATCGGAAGCCCGCCCCTCAGCGGGGCCGGCTTTCGATGATCGCAAATACGATCTGCCCGTCCAAGGTGGGCAGATCGTACGGGCTTTCAAGAAGCATACGACCATCGCAAGACAAAAGTCTTGCGATGGTCGTAAGGTGTATGGGCACCTTTAGAGCGACCCATTCTTTCATAAATGTTTGTAGAAGCAGTCTGCATGCCTAGGTGCTTGGATTTTATACACCTGTGGCCATGGGGGTGATTGGAACACCTGAATCAGATTTGGAGGGGCATCCCAATACTTTTGGCAATATAGTGTAGATATTCTCAAAATGACCATTTCCTTCCCCCCGGAGGTATAAGTAGTTTGAGAGGAATTCAAAATGCACATCTGGCACCCCTTTTATCCTCCATGTGAATGTAGGGTTAGGGCCCTTTCCACTTATGCATTTGCAGTAGGGTGCTGTGTATTTTATACGGTACATTGTATACACTTTTTTTTGAGCATTGTGAAGTGAAAGATAAATATTCCGGATATAGGTTTTCAATGGTTCAGATGTGTAAAAAATGCACAAAGCTGCATGTTACATGCATTTTTGTGCGTTTGCCATCCATATCAATGGTCCTGCTTAGTACAGAAGCACACAAAAATTTACAGGGTTATTCATAAAAGTGGGAAGAGTTTGGAGAAGGCAGGAGAAGTGCACAATCTAGGCCAAAATAGCTGATTTGTAAAATGTATTCAAGTCAGCTCACTTTCCAGTTCAGCTATGTTATCCTAGATTGTTCACTTCTCCTGCCTTCTCCAAACTCTTCTTCACCCTTTTGTGAATAACCCTGCTAGTGTTTCCCATTTTCCAAAAAAATGCACCATGCTGCAGTGCATAGAAGTGAACCAGCCGCATAGGAATAAATAGTATTTTTACTTAACATGCATTTCATGCTATATCTTGCATGCATTTTATTGCAGGGAACTGGAGTGGTAAATTAATCTAAATCTGCCCACCCACCAGTTATATTTTCATTAGATCTGATCTCCTTGGGAACATCTTATTGCCTTTTCCTTTAAAATTGCAATGTATTAAATAAGTCTATTAGTGCTCATGTGCTGAAATATTGATTAATAAATTATTAACTAATAGGCAAGGCTTCTGGGGAAAGGTCCTATTTGAATAAATGATCCTCAAACACCAGCAATAGAGGTTTTGTGTGTTTAGCATCTAGAAAAAGTAACTTATTTTAATTATGCAGTACCATGCCTATTGACCATTTATTTGCCAGAGAAATGCCTCTTTTCTGTGTAGCTACAGTGGAGTTAACATTCTCAGAAGCTGGCTGTTATCGTTCATCAGAGAGAACAGAAAATGTAAATTGTATGTCCGCAAGCTAGAGGAGCTGTCATGTAAGATTTGGTATCGTCTGATTGTAACTTTCCCGCTGCGACAGAATTGGGCTGCCGACTCTCTGAGCACAATTCTACTTGGCGTGCCGTCATTTTCAGGGATGGAGATGTCAGATGGAGAAATGAAACTGCCAGGATGACGACTGGAGCATTCTACTTCGTTAACCTAGATGTATCCTCATTATCTTGGATCTACGTTTAATCTCAAATCATGCTTCATGTTGCAAGTCACTTAAAATAACGCTACTTAAAATGTATCTCTGTGCAGTATTACGCAGCGGGATTTAGCAGGATAAATCCATCTTTTGTTGGGAATAAACTGGGAGATGGGAGAGAGATATTTAAACCTTATGTGTGCAAGTTAAATTATCAGTGGTAGCAATGAGACATTTTATGGTTGATAATTTTATTAATTAATACAGTTTATATCTTTTATTATCAATAATATAAATATATTAATAAATGATCAAAAAGTACATTTGTTCTAGGCCAGGGTAGGAAAACTCCGGACCTCCAGCTGTGGTGCAACTACAAATCCCATTAGGCATAGCATGTCTCTGACAGCCACAGGCATGACTCCCGGAGGCAGATGTATGATGGAATTTGTAATTTCACCACAGCTGGAAGTCCAAAGTTTGCCTATCCCTGTTCTAGGCCAACCTTGAGACCTTCAGTGCTGATGGCCTAATCCTATCCCATGTAAAACATTCTAGTGAGGATAAGCCAGTTAATAGAAACTCACTGGGGCATCTAAAACAATAATTTTTGACAACAAATCTTCCACCTTGCTGGGAAATCTGTAAGCAATCCATACAATGCTAAAATAGTAAACTGTGTGTGCAGTGGTGTCACAAGGGGAGTGAGGCCCACACCAGGTGACACCATCAGAGAAGGTGATACCAAAATGATTCAAAGTCCTTAAACTGAACACATTATGCAGAACCTTCGTGTACCGAGCAATGCTTTTTGCATTACGTGTCATTAAAGTGACACTAAACTCAGGAGTTAAATCTCAAAAATGCATTCAAATACCTTAACTAATAACAAACATTTTTTTTTTTTGTGCATCACTCAGCTGTAGATCCTCAAATCATCTATGAATTCATGGTGACACATTATGCGTGTGTGTGTGTCTCAAAAGCTTTGTTGTCTTTTTTTCATGCAACTGTGAGTGATGAGCAAGGAGTAAAAGATATTTTCCAATGTGATGAAATATTTCCATATTGTGCACTAAGGCTGGGTTCACACCTAGGCGTATCGTATATGCGCGTTTGTCGCGCGTTTCTACCACGATTCGCGGTAAAAAATGCACGACAAACGCGCGTTTCCGAGGGCTACCTGGCTGTATCCCGATGGATACGCGCGGCAAATACGCCCCAGAGAAGCTCCTGTACTTCTTTGGGCGTAGGGCGTTTTGCAGCTCGTTCCTACGCGCTGTAAAACGCCCAAGTGGGAACCATGCCCATAGGCAATTATTGGTTTTCACATGTTGAGCGTTTTACAGAGCGCAGGAACGCGCTGTAAAACGCCCTGGTGTGAACCAGGCCTAATGATTCCTTCCTAACCTCAGAATCGCTTGCTATTGCATTTGCTTGTCCCACTATTGCATATTATGTTCAAACCAGACGCATTGCTAACTTTTAAGGGGCCATGTATGGTGCGCTAAAATGTGATCAATTTATATAAATCTGCAGAACTTATATAGATGTAATAATGCTGAAGAACTCCATTGGAAGTAATCTATAAGCCATTTCCAGGGTCTAGCTTGTAGAGTTTGGAAATGTATATAATTTAAATTGACAGTAAGTTAAATAATGACACCCAGCTGTTCTTTCTCTTCTATAGATGACCGCGTTGACCAAAGAGCATGCCTTATCTGTGGGGATCGTGCTACAGGACTGCATTATGGCATCATCTCATGTGAGGGCTGCAAAGGATTCTTTAAGCGCAGCATTTGCAATAAGAGAGTATACCGATGCAGCCGCGATAAGAATTGTGTCATGTCGCGAAAGCAGAGGAACCGTTGTCAATACTGCCGCCTCCTTAAGTGCCTCCAGATGGGAATGAACAGAAAAGGTAATCTCCTAAAAAAACAATTAACATGTATAGGTTTTTAGAATAATGTTTTGTAAGAAGTGAACCACCACAGTCATAATTCAACGATCGGCATAATAGAATTGGCATACTAATGAAAGCTGAATTCTAACTGGTGACTGAGTTAAATGGTATGTCAGGGCATACTAAATTAAAACATATGCAGTACACATCTGCAATACATGCACCTTTTCCCATGTTTTATCCTATTAAAGACTCTGCATCTACAGAAGAATACCTGTTGATCTGCCAGAAATGCATGCTGTTTCTAATTTCCTGTTTTATCGTGAACACGCATACCTTTTTCTGAAGTGAAATCGCAAGAAGTTGTGTCAGCCCTGCTCAGTAGTCTATTGTTAAACTACTGAATCTCTCCCCCTATTCTCATCCTCACAACATAGGGGGGATTTGTTCTGTAGTCCATGATAAGACACAGGACACAATACATTTTTGGAAGGGCTGTGTGACATAAGGAAATTGGTTTGTGGATGACCATTCATGCTATTAGAGCATATTAGTTCATGGGTTAGCCTAAATAAAACCTTGGTTGGTTACTAGACATGTGCACTGCCAAAAAATTCGTTTAGTTTCGTTTTAAATTCGGATTTGTGTTATTTCGTTTTTCAGGATTCGGGTGTGAATGTCAATTCGGATTCGGAATTCGGATTCGGACGAAATTCGGTAGCGTTAGTACGAACGTTTGTTTCGTTTTCTGTTCTTATTCGTTTCTTATTCGTTTCGTTCGTTCGTTTGCAGCAAAAGTGACATTTGAGGGGGGAAAAATATTTTTCTCCTTCTCTAATGTCACTTTGCTCCAACGAACGAAACGAATAAGAACAGAAAACGAAACGAACGTTCGTACTAACGCTACCGAATTTCAGAAATGGAAATTCGGATTCGTTTGCATTCGTTATGTCTGTAATTCGGAATTCGGATACATCCGAATGTCCGAATTTCCGAAAATTCGTCCGAATTTCGATTCGGAACGAAACGAATCGCACATGTCTATTGGTTACCTCCTCTGAAGATGGTAATACCCACATGTAAGCTTATTAAATTACATTTGGTCTAGAGGCCAAAACAATTTTCTCACTAGCAATAGAGGCACAAGTTTTCTTCATGTTGATTTGCTTCTCTTGAAACATGATATAACCAGGTCAGGTCACTTTGATTGTATGAAATGACTGTGGCATCAGGCACTTTAACTATACTTGCAGTTATATTCAGCCACATGTTAAAAAGTGCCAGAAGGTCTTCTACCTTTAAAAATGGCAAGATGCTGTAGGTCAAAAAAAAGTCTTATTTGTGAAGCCACAAAAGTACAGCATAGTACTGCAAATTATTTTCAATAGCTCTTGTAACTTTTTTTTGGCCCCATTGACATCAGAGCGATTGCATTGGGTTGCGAACCCTTTTTCCACAAAAAGTTTTATTAGTTTCAAATAGACAATACAATAAAACATAAACTATACTTGAATAACTACAAAGGTATAGACAAAGAAAGCAGAAAATAATGCAGGAATGCAAACCCTTTTTCAACGGATGCTAACACAAAGGCACAAAAAAAATGATGGGTGTGAATGGGATGGGTTCACACCACTGTGATCCGTTCCATTCTGTGGCAGTGCGATGAAAAAAAGTAGAGCAAGCTTTACTCTTTTTCAGCGCAATGGAGCATAACATAACAAACATGGATGTAACTGCAATGGAACTCAAGTAGAAAAAAAAAAAAAAAGATGTCTGACCTCCCAGGACATGTTAACTAAAATAAAAATTGGCAAAATGAGAAAAAAAAAATGGAATGGAAGACAGCACAATTTTTTGAAAGTGCAAGTCAATGGACTCTCCGTTGACTTGCATTTCCCTTCTGATTAGGACGGGCCCTTAAACAGGCGTGTAAATTCCTGACCAGGTATCAGGTCACATGACTGCACAGTTTCTCTTTCTCTCCCTTTTCCTGGTTCAGGGTGTGTATCTCTTGCCACAGGGCAGCTGCTTAATTTCATCAGACATAACCACCAAGAGCTGCTGTCAGTTATTAAAGCAGGGCTGTGCAGGGGGCTGGCACCTTAACTAGCTATAGGGAGATACAGGCTACAGCTACAAAGAGATACAGGCTGTATCTCCCAGCAGCAGTTCTGATGAATGGGGACACAGTAGAACTGGCTAGGCAGGGAGGGTGTGGCACCTAAACTAATAAAGGGGTGCTTCTGGAGTTGGTTGTGCACCCTCCTCCCCCCCACTCCAGAAGGGGGATTGGCATGATCACCGGGTATTTCTCCACACACTACTGAATTAAGAGAATAGGCTATGATTTCATACATAGACAAGCGGACACATACATGTAATAATACAGTTTCAGGTAACATACACTAAGTGCCATTTCTTTCCTAATAAGACTTTCACAACTTTGCCAGAGTCCACGCAACCGCTCTATACATGGAGTAAGTCTATGAGTCACCTTTTTTTTTTTAGCATACAGGAGAGACAGAAGATAGTTTATATATGAAGCAGGTAATATCTGTTTTTGTTTCATTCCACATCTAGATCCTAGTTATTTAATAGATTGTATTGTGGGATATCATTGTCCAGGCCTCCAAGGAACTAGCAACTGATAAAAAAAAAAGTGTAAGCAATAAAAGTACACTGACCGCTTTATTTATACCTAAATTCAAATCTAGGTATGCTGCTCCATGGGCGTGCCCATAGTAAATCTCCCCACCCCTAAACTTGTCATAACAATTGTCACCTACAGGGTCCCACCAGCTGCCCTTCAGTTTTCACTGAAGCTCCAAAATCTGATTAGAATGTGTAATTGTTATGCAGTCCATTGTCGCAATAAAGTTTTCTCTTGACTGATGATGTGTGAGAATAAAGAAGGTTGTTTAGGGCATGTTGCCCTACTTGTTCATACCTTCCATAACGCATTTGACTTGCTTTCACTGGGCTTGTGCTGCATTTCCTTTTGTCCGTTTTTTAAAATGCTGCATGTCCTTCTTTTCGTGCAAATCCGTCCTTATAGACTTTAATGGAATCGTATCAAAAATGCCAATTTGTTTGCCAAAACAACAGGGCTCCTTCCCCAAATTTTTTACTCCTCACAGGCTACAGAGAAGATGGAAATACAAGGTGGCAGAATGCTAGATGTTGAAGCCTTCATCTGCCTGGTCAGAGCCTCTCTCTCCTCTATTTTATGATCACCAGATAGACCCAGTATCTTTCCTTTCTCTTCTCAGCCTCTTCTTCCATCAAAAATGCTGCTGCCCTAAACCTTGGCATAGCAGCCATGACACAAGATTGTAGCACAACTATACAGGCAAACAGCAGACAGAGGAAGGTGGTAGCTTGAAGGAAGACCATGCCTAGTGCATGTCATTGACCAAAACAAAAATTGCATGAAGAAAACTGAAAGATGCCCCTCAAAAAGCATGAAAACCGTAATCGCAAAAGTGTGAACCTAGCCTTATTAAATGAATGTTCTTAGCGGCCTATAACGGTGATTTACACACAAATGGATGGTACTCACTTGTGGGCCTCTCATTACAAGATAAAATGGTGAAAAACTATATGTAACCCTTCTTATAGTGTAGATTTTTGTATCTCAAATGGAGAGAGATCGATTTTTAAAGCTATTTAAGTTAAAGTGCCTTATGCACAAACACATTTGGTAATGGAGACAACACTGTGATTTCTGTAGCAAGCTGTCGCAAACACGTCCAGGTTCTAGACTGCCTCTGGATCATCTGAAGTTCAAGGTTGCCCATTTTCAACGCCATGCATTTTAAATCAGAGGCGATTGTATATGTTCATAGTATCAGAACTCCACCTAGTGGTGAATTGCAGTGTAACTCTAAAAAATTCACATTGCCACCAAATATTATATGCTAGTCATATAATGCTCTAAATTGTGATCATTATGAGCAAGAATCCTAATGTGTTTCTCTCAGGATGCAGTCAAGTTTCAAGAATTGTATTTTATACAGTACAATCACAGTTTGTCTTTTCTTTATGCATTGTGATCTTAAATCCAGAATGCCATGTGTGAACATGTTACAATTTACATTTGTGCCCAGAGCCCTGTGTAAAATGCAGTAAGATTTCAGATTATTGTTGTTAGGTCAGTATATAGGTTTTTTTGGATTTATGTTGGTTCCTCACTGCCCTTCATCATCACTCATCATATGAAACCTTGTCAAGTCAGTCTCTAGAATATTAGGTAAACAGGTCTTAAAAGAAACCTGACATGAGGGAAGCAAGGAAGCTGCCATTTCCTTCTGAAAATGCTCCTTGTCTGGCTTTTATGGTGAGTCACAATAATAATTCATATATGTGGTTACTAAGACTACTACTACTGCTGCTACTACTACTATAACTCCTATCTAAACCAAACAGAAAATGGCCTCTGACATTTCTCTGACTTTTCTGAATACTTGTCCCAGATCAGTGACTCAGCCAGAGGGTCAGCATAACAGACTGGCAGCTAGCATTTTTAGAGGAGGTCAACAAGGGTAGTTCCATTATTTTGTAAGTGACAGATTTCCTTTAAAGGGAAGTCATAAGGTATTTTCAGTAACCACATATATTGTTATTGTCATGTGTACCGTAAAAGAAACCTGCACTGCGGAAACATGGAGGTTGCCTTACTACTTTTAGAAATACTAGTTGTCTGGCTGTCTCTGGCTTTTCTAAGTTACTGACTTGAAACAACTGTGCAGGTCAAGTCAGAGCTGATATTCAGCATGCTTATTATAGTCAAGCATCCAAAAGATTTCCTTTTAAAGCATGTTGTATATGATTTGCCTGGCTGTTTCTTATTATTGTTTATTATTAATCAGCATGAATAGCAAGAACACTCCCAGGCACAAAATACAATGGTGGAACTTCACAGCAGTAATAGTGCAAATCAGAATATAGATCAATATTAATATAGATTGAGCTACAATCTTATAGGCAACATGTTGCTATGGATTAGAAGACTGTCACAGCTAAACCCCCAAAATTGGTCTATGCCCATAAATCACAGCGGAACGGGCCCACAAGGAACTAGACTCCGCACCACGGTCTAGTCCACAGTCACGCTGGGCACATCTCCAAGAGACCAAAACTTTGTTCACCCCAAATGGAGTCCCGGTTGGACTGGAGATTGGTGCCTGAGAGTGAACAAGGCACAGCGTGGATCAGATTTTTTAAAAATTCACTTCAAAGGAAGATATTTTGCTGTCACCCACCACAATTAACCTGTTTTCAGCAGTTGCATGGAATCAGCTTAAATTGTACATCCAGGCATTACCCAACTTTACTCCGACCCCCACTCAATCATTATTATTATTATTACATAGTATTTATATAGCGCCAACAGTTTGCGCAGCGCTTTACAATATAAGGAAGACATTACAGTTATAATACAATTCAAGACAAGATGGTAACGAGGGCCCTGCCCCTGAGGGCTTACAATCTGAAATAGGAGGGGGAAATGATACATGAGGAGGTAGCTGTGGGAATTAATTATTTGAGAATGTGAAGGTTCAGTGGTTAGGTCCAGGTGGGATAGGCTTCCCTGAAGAGATGGGTCTTTAGGGAATGCCTAAAGGCAGTCACTTAGGAGGGCTGTTTCAGTGGGGTGTTGAGGGTGAAAGCCGGACTGAAAGGGGTCCAAAAGGTTGTTATTAGCGAGGTGGCAACTCAGGCGGTTGTAGATAAGGCGTTCTAGGAGTTTACAACTAAAGTAAACAGAAGTAGCCAGGTCAGGGCAGAACAGGGGTGAGATTTTGTCAAGAGGGAGTCAGTAGCAGAGTGGAGAAGAGAAAGGTCGAGGTGGTGGAGGTTTCTCTGGGTGACAGTGTGCCTTGTACGGGGAGTCAGTGTTGGGGACAGGGTGATTGTGAAACTGACCAGGTTGTGGTCTGAGAGTGGGAAAGGGGTGTTGGAGAGGTTGCAAGGAGTGCATAGGTGGGAGAAAACAAGATCAAGTGTGTTACCATCAGTGAGTATGAGTCTGTGTCCATTGAATTAGATCAAAAGAAGAGGTTAGGTTAAGAAATTGAGTGGAAGCCGGGGAGTTAATGTTAGTAGCAATGTTAAAGTCACCAAGAATGATAGTGGGTATTTCTGAGGAGAGAAAGTAGGGTAGCCAGGCAGAGAAGTCATCAAGAAAGCGAGATACTGGTCCGGGTGGCCGGTATATAACCGCAATCCTCAGAGAAATTGGAGAGAATAGGCGAATGCAGTGGGTTTCAAAAGAGGAGAGGGATAGAGAGGGATAGAGAGGGAGGTGAAGGCAGAATTTGAAAAGTGCTTTGCGGGGATAGGAGGATTCCCACTCCAATTATATTCCATTACTATGGTTTTATTTTACCTTGTTCCTCTAGTGCGAAACTGCTTATTTCTGGCAGATCAATAAGTAGTTTTGCAGCTTTTTTTAAAAATGGATAAAGCATGGGTCCATCACCGTGATGTGGATTTTTTCCTAAAAATATGCATGTATTGCAGAGATATGTTCAGTGTTTTTTTTTTTTTTATACACCATCCTGATACACCATTTAATGCAGGTTGTCCACTATCCTGTTTCTTGCTTGCCAATATAATTGTGGAGCACTGCACTGTATTACAGGATGGAGACCAGTAGCAGACCGAAGAACATATTCTGCTATGTGATCACCGAAGCAGGAAGTGCTGTGCTCTCAGCACTTCCTGCTTCAAAGCTATCACAGACCTGGCTAAAGTGCTGGATAAGCAGATGATACAGCACAATCCTGTGTTTGCTCTTCTGTAATGGTGGGCAGGGGAGGCATCAGCGGTCTAATGGACCCTTAGGTTCTCTTTTTGGACACATTGTCACCCGCCAATGCTATCGCATAGGAGCTTGTTAGCCCCCTTTGTGATAGCAATACAGTTAAGAAAAAATAAATAGCGTTAAGTAAAAAACGAATAAAATAAGAAAAAAAATATTAAAAGCAACCACGCAGCCCCCTACCAGGTGCATGCAAACAAATGCATGGGGCATGCATGTAGATTGCGCCACACATCACCGTGATGTGGATTTTTTCCTAAAAATATTAATTTGATAAACATTTGAGCAAATATTGTATGATATAATGAAAAATGCAGCTACCATTTTTTATTCTGCAGGGCCTCTGCTTTCAGAAAATATATCATTGGAACGTAATTTTCTATACACAAATTTAGATTTTAGCATATGTGCAAACATTAAAAAACTGTTCTGGTCCTGGTTAAACGGCTGATCATCGCAGCTAACCCATTATACAGATTATTTTGTTATTTCCTCTCCTTCACCCCAGGTTTTAAAGTAAATAGGCTCGATGTAATGGCTTCAAATTAAATGTGGTATTTAAATTGTTTGACAATTTTTACACCTGTGTAGAATGTTTTAGGTCTTTTTCCATTATATTGGCAAGAAGTTCTTTGGATCAGTGCTCGCCAACCGGTGGTCCGTGAGAAAATGTTGGTGGTTCCCGGCCCCTCTGATGCCGTGCAGGCTGGGCCATCATTGAAGCGGCACGGAGGCTCCGGGGCTGCCTAAATCATATTAGTGGTCCGCGGGATTTAAAATGATGAATTCAGTGGTCCATGAGGTCCGAAAGGCCCATATATATTTACCTCACATATATTTTTTTTAATACAGAAAATATATTTCTGAATAAATAATTCATATCTAAAATTAAATGGTTCATTTGAAACAGCACAGTGACTTCTTGACAAAACGTTTTGCCCGACACTGCACACTTTTGTATATATCACTAAAACTTGAGAGCAGGCATGCCATATAAGTGTTTTTACATACATTTGGCTACTTGGTTCTTAGTATTTCTTGGATCCCCTTGCATCTCACACAGGTAGAATTTTGTGTGACTGTTACAAAGAATTTGTTCAATTTTCCAATAGTTGATGGGGTTGAATCAACAGTTGTGATGATGAAAAGCAAAGGACGGAAAAATATTCTTAATATATTACTGTAATTTAGCACATGTGCTACGAAAAGTTTCATCCAGAAGTAGAACTTTCGTGGTTGCAAACATTTATTAGTTTAAAATATTCTACATGGTATAGAAATGTATTAAAGAAAAACGCAAACAATCCATAGACAGAGGTACTTATAAAATGTATTTATAAATGCACTTCTAAATATGCAGTCCATCATGATGTCATGTGCAATGACGGACCCAGCGAAAGACTGTTTCACGAAGGAACGTTCACTAAAGATAGTAGTACAAGTGGCTAATAAGCCCATTAATAAACATTACATTACATCACTTTATTGCATACCAAAATCGAACGGTAAAATTTGAAACATTGCTATGGCAATCAAACAAGATTTTTCGGGACTGCTGCTATTAGCGAATGAACAATCTTGCTGAAATTCCATACGAAAATTCAAACAAAAATCTATCTGTGTATGGCCAGCTTGTAGGGATGCAGAAAGGAGTCACAACAGACATGGTGGCATTGTCAAACCCAACTGTAAAGTAAACTGGCCATAATTATCATCTTTTTATTATTAGGAGAAATTTGATCATGTTAAAAAGGCTACATTTTTCTGTGCTTTTTCCTGCAATTTTTTAAAGAGCAGCATGATTTCTAACTACAGCCCTGGCATTACCCCAGGAAACCTAAGCAGTTTCAGCAATGTCTGGACCTTCTGGGAAAGTTAGCAGTTAGAAGTATGATAAAGAATAGTGATTAGGAGATAGCATCTCCTTGAGAAAGTTTTCATCTACTGACTCACACAATAGGCATTCACAGCAAAATCAAATAAGACCTGAAAGAAACAACCTTGGAATTCTGACATGCGGGTGTGTTCAGACTTACACCATTTATCGAACTCTTGGGAAGCCAATTTACTTACAAGGGTGGTTGGACATGTAGATACAATGTGCTACTTAATAAATATGTATGCCTGCGCATGCACATTTTATGGCAATGTATTGCAATGTACTTTACATTAGCGCACACTTCTTGGAACTACAGCATTATATCAGGGAAGAATGGTGGTCTGAAGTCTACAATGACTCTCTGTTTTCAGTACAATTACTATTTGGTATCAACATTCCTCAAGCCTTCAAGGCAAGTCAAGAGATAAAGAGATCTGAGATTAAATTGGATACCAAACAAAGACTGGGCACCAGAAGGACCTGTTTGGATGGACTCTGCTCTTAGTAAATGCAGGTCTGTGGTGTGTCAATGGTTAATCAGGATCAATGTCTTATCTCAGCTTTATCTGAGCTATTCCAACAATGAACTGATCATGATAGAAGTTGAAAAGGGTTATCAATAAGTCATTGGACTAAGATTTATTTTAAAAGCACCATAATTCTGTAAAGTGTCCCTGTCTGGACAAAAAGAGATTACACCCATGTTGGATGCTTAAGGCAATGTACAGGTTTTTTTTTGGAAGCCGGATGGGGAGGGGGGGGGGTTCTGCAATAGGTGACATTTTCTCTGTTTGATGTGTGTTCTGTGATTTGCTGTCTTATCTGCTGGTGGCTAGGAATAAAGGTTGAGGCATGACTAAAGTCTTTCCTGAACTCTGTGCATGCTGAATACAATACATTTGGAAGAGAGACACATGCTAGACATGGCATGAATTGTGTTTCTTGCCAAATGCACTTCATGAAACGTATGTTCTGTTTCTTGTTAAATGCACTGCAACCAATCTTCTGGTGCCTGTAGGTGCCCCTAGCCTGTGTTCAGTTCAAACTAGTAGTCACTAAAGCTGACCATACACTGAGCGAATTTCGTCCAGTTCTTGATGGACCAGCCAAAATTCACTCCATGAGTGACCCTGTTGTCAGCCTTCCTACCTGTTTAGTATAGATGGAGGAATCTGTTAGATGTTTTTTATTCAGCGTGCAGGCTGAAGGAAAAAAAACACTGTATTGCCATCTTTAGCTGGCTCAAACTTCACTATCCCTGACTGAGGGCCTGTTCACACCTGTCCAGGCTGCACTGGGCTTTTTTTCCAGTGCCGCCTGAATGCAAGACAACGCAATTTGTCTTGTCACGGGTGGGCACAGTTAATACCACCACCATTAGAATTGTAGTTGAATAGTGTCGGTCCAGGACAGGAAACCATATCATAATGAGGGAAACAGCAGGATCAACAGGTAAATTAGTTACAGCACAGTAACTAGGAGTAAAAAAAAAAAAAAAGATGTGCACATTGTAAATGGACATGTTTTATAGGAACCTTGCCTAATATAGTTTACCTGTTTTGCCTGGAGAGAAACTTTAACTTTAAATGTAGATAGGCTATACATGAGGGAGAACTGTTAAACAAGGAACTAAAGAGATTAAACAAACCAGTTTTAATGTAATGCTGGTACTCTGATAAATAGACTAAAAAGACAGTTTAGACAAGATCAATGCACTACTACTGTGTTTTTATTATTAGTCAATACTTTTATTCCTGCATTAAAAACATTTACGCAAAATAGAAAAAAGCATATCAATTTAATATTGAGTATATAAGCCTGTAACCATCACATAAATCGAATGTTGATTCTTCTCAATAATTTTTACATTTGTATGTATGAGATCAAATTGATGTATGTAACGTTATCAGTGTGTGTAATCATTTTTTTACAAAAAACAACATGTAATTTGTAATTATGTTTGAAGATGGGGGCAGCTATATTTGCTCTTTACATATGTAAGCTGTGCTTTTTGCTATGCAGTGCTACACAATGGTTTCTACACAATAATTGCTTTTCCTTCTGATAATGCAAATCTGTAAATCATGCAACTGCTTCATGACCAATTAACTCCCTGTAGCAGATATACTGTATTTTCTTAACAGTTTTGGTGGAGATGTAAACGTAAATAATCTACTCTGCCTCTAGTGGTTAATTTACAAATCACCATGTGTTTGAAAATAACAAGAAAAAGTAAAGGGAAGCACAACTCAAAATATGTGCTACTCACTATACTTTCCCTATAAAAAGCTACCTTTACATATTGCCAGCCCAGAAGTGTCCAAAAAGCCCCCTCTTGAATATATTTAGAAAAAAGGGTGGTGTAGACATGCACAATTTCTCTATAGCTAGGACAGTTCTGTGGCCCATGTGCAGTAAAGAGTGATTGTTCTCTTCTCCACCAGGAAAAGAGGCTCACTTATCTGTTCCACAGTTTCTAACTTTCTAAATCTCTCAAGCACATAAGAAGCTAATTTATTGTAATTACTAGTTTATCCCTATGCTGTCCAGATATTGCCCTAGGCATGGGTGGTGTAAACCTGTATACTAAGTTTGTGTCTTCATTGTATAAGCTTTTTATACTCTTCTGTACAACTTGACCTGTTTAACCAGTTTGGTTCAAAAGTGGTTTTCCTAAGATCATGTCTCCAAATTCAAGCCTTCCAGATGATCACAATTTTGTAGTCATTGATATGTTTATTCTGTGTTAGACACGGTTTCTTACATGTTGACACAGAACATACATAAGCCACAGCCGTGCCACCGTGGCTACACGCAAGTAGACGCCTACTTTATATAGTTATCAAATTGTATAATGTAGGAAAAAAATACTTTTCCTTCCCAATCCTTTGTTTGTATAACTTGAGAACTTTTGTAATCTTTTGGAAAGAGTATGAAAAACTATTCTTCTTTTGCAGCTATAAGAGAAGATGGAATGCCAGGTGGAAGAAATAAAAGCATTGGTCCTGTACAGGTAAGGCATTGGGCAATGCCAGGGATCTATAAAATTAATGTACCTTAGAGCAGTCTGTGGGTTTTGGTCAGTATCATGTATGATTTTCTGATGGCCCTCAACCTCACTTCATGTGCATAATTGCAATTTAGCATGTATTCAGCCACCATATGTATCTACCTTCTGCATAGAACTCATTGTCAAGCTGGGCAGGCCACAGTACTAGATAGCTGGAATGCAGAACAGGAGTTGGAGCTTACGTTCAGATACTACAGCATCATAGACGTATAATAAGAGGATATCAACAGAAGGTCATACATGGCAAAACTATTTGTTATTGACTGCTAGTAGCATTACCCGATTAGGGTGATTCAGTATAAAACATAAAAGCATTGTTTAGTCATTAATAAATAAATACCCACTGATCATGAAAATTTGAAAAAAAATTGGTTGTGGAATGCACGGGTGGGGTATACCTATTGTCTGTGCTGGTACGCAGTAGACCCCAGGAATTCAACCAATTTAGCACTGATTATGCAGGTTTTCTGCTGAATAGTTCTCACTTATTTTGGTATTATTTCTGTAGTGAAGAAAAACAATTTTTTTGAAAGATACTTGGCTTTATTTAATAAACAGTCTGGGGGCAGACCTAAATGTAGGGGTGGTAATCCCTAACAACCAGAGTTTGCGTTGCTGAGATGGACCTTGATTGGATGCTATGGTTACTGCCCTTAGCTCTTTGCTTCTTGCACTATGTTATTCAACAAGCAGAATGTATGGAGGAAGGACCCAAACACTGGGCCATCCCAGAGGCCCATTGCTTTCTTTGTCCCCCGCTGATGTGTACATTATTCTTTTCCTTAGATATTCTGTTTTCTCAAACTATATATGATTCATATGATATAGATCATTAATTGGTTGAGTTAATATAGGAACAATGGAAGGAAACACAACTCTTTTGTGACGAAGAGTAAGTGGTATATAGACCTGCCTTTACTAAGAGCAGAGCCCATTGTATATGAATTATTTTGGTGGTCCAAATAAATCATCTGCTTATGAAGCACATGGTGTCCTTTTTATCTTTGTAGGAATGTCATTTCTTTGCACTTATTAATACTGTGTATGCCATTATCCGCAATGAAAAATTATAAATAAGTGCAGTTCTCTGTGGATCTTTATTATTACAAAAATTGCAGCGTCAGAAGTGGCACTTCTTGATCTCCAGTTAAAAAAATATATATACTGGCAGTTTTGCTTTTGAACTCTCTAAAACAGTAAATTTAGCTGTTTTCAAGCACAGTGATTGCTTCATTTGTTTCATATCTATAATATCATATCTATACACTAAAGCAGTGTCTTTACAATGCACAGAAAATAAAAATATACTGATATGGGTTACATGAAGGTGAAAATCACATTTTGTATAAAAGCGTTACCAAGCATTGCTTGTAGCAAATTTTTAATTTTTTTGTATTTAACAAAGAGGATGGGGTAAGGTGAAGCATCTAAATATGACCTTTTACCACCACGCTGAATACACAATTAAAATACTTACAAGCGCTCTCCTGCAAACCTGTGCTTGAGATTCGCGTAACATTGCACAGCCACAATTTTATTGCAGATTTGCAGCTTTCTGCTCATTGGCCCGTGTAGGAGTATCATTGAACTTCTAGGGTCTTCCTACTGTACCTTCTGTAAGCTGCTTAAATGTTCTGAAACTGCTGGCAGCATGATATTATTCTATCATTCATGATATTATTCTATCATGAATGCTGCCGCCAGACTCCTCCACCTTACCAACTGTTCAGTGTCTGCCGCCCCTCTGCCAATCCCTCCACTGGCTCCTATTGCCCAACGAATAAAATTCAAAATACTAACAATAACATACAAAGCCATCTACAACTCCGCCCCAACCTACATCACTTACCTCATCTCAAAATATCACCCAAACCGTCCTCTCCGCTCAAGACCTCCTGCTCTCTAATTACCTCCTCCTACGCTCGCCTCCAGGACTTCTCCAGAGTGTCCCCCATCCTCTGGAACTCTTTACCCCATTCTGTCCACCTTTAGGCGATCCTTAAAAACCCATCTCTTCAGGGAAGCCTATCTCATCTCAACATAACTGCCTTTTACTTCCTCCAATAACTCAGTCCAAACAATTATTACCTTTTGTATCACTTGCCCCTCCTACTAAAATTTACTCTCCCTGCTGCCCCAAGGCCAGGTTCCTCAATGCGCACCCCCCCCTCTACCCCCAAGGAGAATAGCAACCGGATGGTGTGGGCCACAGGGTTAGTTTCAATTTTGTAATATTGGTTCTTTTTACTTTTTATTACTTTTTTCTTTTTATTTATTTTTTTTTAACTTTTTTAAATTTTTATTTATCTTATCTTTTCCTTTTTTAAATTTTTAATATTTTTGTAGAATTTTTTGTTATTTTTTACTTTTTAATCACCTTTTTATTTTTAAATTAAGTTGTTATTTTTTACTTGTTTTTTTAAAATTTTTGTTTATCATTTTTTTTTTCTTTATTACTGTCACACAGGAGCTAACAAGCATTTGGAGGTGACAGGTTCTCTTTATTGAACCTGGCAGCCCTCCGGACCTGCAGACTGCATACAAAGGATCTCGACATCATCACCGAGATCACTTGTAAACAAACAAGCTGCTTCCCCGCTCCACATTTAGCCCTGCTTGCCCAAAGCAGGGCTAAATGTAGAAAACAACTTGGCGCCTGGAACTGAAGTCCTGCGCGTCTGGAGATTCCACACCCTGCCCGCCCCTCTGCTCCCTGTCGCCCCGAGGCCAGGCCTCGGTGGCCTTGTAGCAAATCTGGCACTGGTCACATATTATAAAGAAACTGTCATATCCTTTGACAGTGTGTGCTGTGGCCTGCAGCACTTATCTCTACATTGATTATAGAGAACAAAGGAATATTGCCTGAAAATGTTCCACCTGTAAGTATTATATGCATTCCATTTTCAAATGAGCTAAACATGTTGTTACTTTTATCTTTATCATATTTTGTTATATTTCTTTTTAAAGAATGTTAAGTAACCTAATTGTTCTTACTAGATTTCCGATGAGGAGATTGAAAGGATTATGTCTGGTCAAGAATTTGAAGAAGAAGCCAACACTTCATGGAGTAACAATGGAGATAGTGACCATAGTTCTCCAGGCAATGTAGTGTCTGAAAGTAACCAGCCTTCTCCAGTGTCCACACCTTCCTCCAGGTTGATGCACTATTTTTTAAGACTCCCTGAAAAACAAAACCATTATTACATTCTATTTAAATAACCTCAGTGCTGACATTAAGTATCTTCTTTTTCAGTAGATCAGTGGAACTAAATGGATTCAGTTCTCTTCGGGATCAGTATTTGGGCACTCCTGCACCAACGCACTATCAATACCTACCTCACCTTTTTAGCTGCTCTACTCATTCTGCTATAATCCCATCCCAAACCCGGAGTCTGGACCCTCAGTCACACACCCTCATTAACCAGCTACTAGCTGCAGAAGACATGGAGCCACTTAATACCCCTATGCTAATTGAAGATGGGTAAGTGGGCTAAATTTTTTTTTTTAACCAAAGAAAATCATATTTTTAATCAAAATCATTGTGCATTCCTCCATCTCTAGTGAGTAGGGGAGAGCAAATGTGCTTGGGTTTGGTTTGCAGACCCATTAGTTAAACCAATTGTAAATCTTTAAAAATTGAATGTTTGTATACATCAGCATCTGGAGGTGCCTGCTATGTGCTAGCAGTGCTGGATTAGATGTTTTTCTCCAATTCAGGTTCACTTTTAAAAAGAGCTCTCTAAACATTATCTGTGCCTAATTGCCAATAACTGTCAAGCCAGACTGCACAGTTGCTTTTTTTTTAATCTCCCACATATCTGCCATTTCTGCCAACCTTCTGAAGGTGCTAGTTACTTCGATTTTGTTGGTTTTAGTACTTTAAGTGAATTCATCAGCATTTAAAAGAGCTTCCAAACCTTCTGACTTTAATATCACTTGAAGGGGTAATGAGTAGATTTAAAGCATAATATTATCGCTTCTGGAGTGGGGTGGAGTTCTTGCCAGCTGCGCATTGTGGCACATACATTACGCCCTACAGTGCCCTCCTTCAGCGATATGATGTCTGTGATCTGCCTCATCTCTCAGCTCCCACCACTGACATTTTCTGCTACTTGTCTGGGTGTGGCATCTGCCATTGGGCAGCAAGTGGTGATGTAATGCAAGGTCGCAGGAGACGCATGCCCCCCCGCAACCCCAGCTGCATTCCTGAAAAATTACTTGGAAATGTACAGTGCCCTTTGCACATGCAGTGTACACAAAATAAAGGATTTGTTGCATTTCTTCTACCAAAAAAACTCTACCTCCTAGCAGTGTTTTATCTTCAGACTTTAGTCCCACTTTAAAGTGTATCTAAGCCCAAAAACAAAAATGTAGTGTATTGCAGCTTATCAGTCCTTAGATGCATTAGTTTTATCTTCGGTCCCGTCCCCCCCATTATTTTCACCGGGTAAGCCTACATATAACACACTACCTGCCCCTGAGTGGCTATGCTTACTCTTCCACTGGTGTGTATGGAGGAAGCCATGGTTGCCTCCCAGGCTGGACTTAAAACATGATTGCATTTATATACAAAAATTGGTCCTGCTGAACTAAAAAATATTTTTTGTTAGTTTTGTGTATTGGGTGTTTGTTTTGAATGGGGAAGCAACTTAGTTCTTAAGTAACGAGGTAATGGTATATTATTTTTCTTGCTGTCCATAACATGTGGTTTAGTAGTACCTATCAGTGCTTGTGATTTAATTGCAAAATGGCTTATTTTGCTTTACCCTATTGTTATTGTATTTCTCTTTCAAAAAACGTAATATTTAATATAAAGAAAAAATAACATGACTGCCTCTGTTCATCTCCATTATATGGGGGTGAATGGAGTTAGAAGTTTAGACAATTTTGCTTCCGTTCATTTAACAGGAAGCAACAAGGTATTTTCTGTTCTTGATAAAAAAAATGTTCTTATTCTAGAAAATTAATGCAGTCATCATATCTAAGGACTCGTGGACTGGAATAGATTGCATTTTTGTTTTCGGGTTTGGACATAGCTTGATTACATTTCAAAACGTAATGTTCAAAATTAATTACTTTTCTGTAGGGATGCACCAATACCATTTTTTTCCATATTGATTTCCCAGTACTGATATTTTTTTTTTCCGGTACTCGCCGAATACTGATACTGGTGCAATGTGCCCAGATTATCAGGAAGACAGGTGGCGGGTCATGGTCCTGATTCCCTGAGATGCCGGAGTTCTATCAAAAGAACACCGGCTTCCCTTCCCGTGGCTGCCTGGCGGCCAATCATGAAGCCAGGTGGCGGGTTATGAGGTGCTGCCTGGCTTCCTGATTGTTTAGGAAGCCAGGCTGCCTAGCAACAAATAAAGCTGGCTTCCTAGCCAATCAGGAAGCCAGGAGGCGGGTCATAACCTGGCTTCCTGATTGGAAAGGAAGCCGGCTCCATGCTCCCTTGGCACTGCCGGTCAGAGGGAGATCCCTCTCTGACCAGAAGTTCCAGTATCAGAGGTAAGTATCGAACCGAACCGAATACTCTAATATCAGCACCGATACTAGTATTGGTATCGGTGCATCCCTACTTTTCTGTTGTCTATTTTAACTGCGGAGATTAAATAAAAAGGACATAAACACTATATTATTTATTGACCACAAATTTACTTCAGGGATTTGCTCCCTGCTACGTTTACTTACATTTAAATATGGACATTAAAACTATAACAAAGCTTTGTCTTTATGATGATAGTAATACAAAACAGTATAATATTAAAGCAAGGTGGTTTAGCTCCAGAACAACAATCTCAAGCAACATTGTAAGATTTATGTACTCTTGCATTGTAGCTAAACTAGAAGGATAACTAATTGCACTTCATTCATCAAGGTAATGGACTTATTATGCATGCACATTATCTATGTTGTTGACAATATAATTCATATCTATTTGCTACTTGTAACATTATATTTTCTTATGTTGTTTTTTTGCCTTTGGACTGTAAAAGCTCTCAAGTACATTGTATTTATTATTAATTTTGATTATAAAAACTTAAAACAGTTTTTCAAGCACATTGGATGTAATACAATTCCTCCACATGGTGGCACTGATGGAAGCATTTACATAATATTGTGTCAGTTTCTCATTCATTTCAATATTGCTATGTATTTTGGGAAGCTGGGCTTTGGTTTCTTAATGCTTTAGGGCCCATTGCTTTTGTGATTGAAAATCAGGCACAATTCCAATTAATTTGGGACAGATGTTTGTGATGACTTCTGTCATTTAAAAGATCCCATAGGAATGATGGCTAAAGAAACACGTTATACCAGTTATATAAGTCAGAAAGCAAAAAACTATTTCTGTGGTTCAATTGGTTAAGTACCAACTATAGTGCAACATCCAGTGCTGTTACTAAGGTGCATGGTGGGATGCCACAAGGTCAACCTGCTATACTGCTCAGTAGGCACAACAGGAGACAAGCTGTCTCAAGACTGGTTTATGAGGCAATTGAAGACAAGTTAACCTGGCCATACTGTTTTGCTGAATAAAAAAGTATAACAGATATCTCCATCCACGCTAAATAGGTTGGATGAAACAATCTTCCTCTGTGTCCTTTGTATTCTGACAGTGGCAGGTAGATGATTGGCTGCTGAGGTGGAAGGGTACCAACTGGGGCTCCCACTGTGCTAATTTCGTCCGGTTCAATGGTGTACGGCCAGCTTAATCTAATCCTTTTTAAGAACACTATTAAAAGGTATAAGCAGAATGTCTACCCATACACAGGTTTTGAGAGAACCCACAAAGCAGATGGGGGTACTTATGTTAAGATGCTCACTATCTTGCTGGGTAACTGCAAAAAATTAAATGCACTACTATTTCAGCAATCACTTCAATTCCCTTTAACCAAAACTTAAAAAGGATGTTTTTAAAGCTCGCCTTGTAGACTTGTATTGTAAAATATATTAAATGTTATTCTGCATTCACTCTTATAGAAAATGATCTTAAGTAAATAAATAATAGTACACACACGTGCCTGCTTAAGTAAATGTAAACGCATCAGACAAGAAGACGTTCATTTAATGAGATGTCATTTTGTTCATGCATATTTCCGGTCTGCTTGCTTAAATGTACTAAGAATGAATGTGTGATGTCTTCTGCTGGTGAAATTTGATTTGCAATAGAAGTATGAACATATAAAAAGAAGTGGGGCTTCATATGCACCATTGTTTGAATAGTCATACCTGTGTCTGCTGACTACGTTACACAGCAAAGCATGTGGCTATTGAAAGTGGGGCCTCTTATATATTACTTCACAGAGCGGCTGGATATTACAGTTTGCTGTTAAACGGTGACATTTTTTATAACCGCCTTAAAAGCAGAAAGCACTTAAAAGGCACAAGGGCTAACGTGTTTAGTGGGCAAGACATCGAGGCTAATGAAACAATTGTTTATATAATGCACATCTTTACATTAGATTAATTGTTATGCCTTTGTATGTCATTGTGAATTTAGCTGTTTATCTTTACACATCTTTTTCTTTCTCCTATACAGGTACAAGGTAACACAGTCTGAGCTATTTGCTCTTTTGTGTCGGCTGGCAGACGAGCTCTTGTTTCGCCAGATTGCATGGGTGAAGAAGCTGCCATTTTTTTGTGACCTTTCTATAAAAGATTACACATGCCTATTGAGTACGACGTGGCAAGAGTTAATACTTCTGTCTTCACTGATCACATACAGCAAGCAGGTCTTCGGGGATCTTGCCGACGTCACCTCTAAATACTCACCTTCTGAAGCAGAGCTTCATAGGTTAGTTACCAAAGGATATCACTGTTAACTGTGCCTCCTAGTTTAAATTTTGTGGCAAGGCAAAAAAAACCCCACATGTTAATACATCTCTGCAATGCATGCACATTTCCCCAGGTTTTGTTCCTTTAAACATGCTGCAAGTACAGAAAAAAAACTGTTGATGTGCCAGAAATATAGTGTGCTCCTCCTCTTTGGCATGACAACAGTATGTATTTTTAGCTTTAAATTCCTAAGCACATGGTGTCAGCCCTGCTAACTTCATCTCTGATGGGTTACAAAGAACAATGTCTCATCTCCCCCTCTCCTCTTCTCCATATCTATGCTGTGTGGTAGGGATGTAAATCTCAGGGCTAGATGAACAGAAATAATAATTCGTTGGCAGCTTAAGCAGCTGTCATATATGTAATTTATCTATGTGCTGTATTTAACTGTTTTCCTGGACTTTAAACAAAGGTGTGTGACATCCAAAACTCTTGACTACAGTGCTGGAGCCCGATGTTTGACTGCCCCTTGGGGCCATTAGAATACAGGAAGGGAGGGTCTGTGATGTGCCTGCTTAGTAAACAATGTTAATCTCCACATAGACCCTGGATCCCAGCCTCAGTTAATGGGCACGTGTGTATGAGGGGCACCAATGTCGCCGGTTCTCCTGATATACACTAGCTTTTCTGTTGCAAGTGGTGTAATCCTTATTTTGTATATAGCTGCCAAAGAATTTAAAGCTTTTTAAGTGACAAAAAAGTGAGGAGTTAATTTATTTCTAAATTACTTATTTCATTACTTTTTTCCAAATGCTTCTGACACTATGCTTTAACGTGACACTAAACTCAGAAGTTAAATCTTAAAAATGCATTCAAGTACCCTAACTATTAACAAAAATGTAGCTTATTTGTATATCACTCGGCTGTAGGATCTACAGCCGAGTGATATATCAAATCATCTCTGAATTGGTGCCGACACTGTCCTTTTTTTCTGGAGGGTGACTACTTTTGTTCTAGATGATTTGAGGATCTACATGAGTGATACACAAATAAGATACATTTTTGTTAATAGTTAAGGTACAATTCATTTCTATGATTTAACTCCTAAGTTAATGTTGCAGCATAGTGACAGAAGCATTTAGAAATAAGTAATGGCAATCATCAAGCCGTGCATATTATAAAAAAGGGATAATTGACAGCTGTCCTTGTCTAGTGCACAAAATCATTTGGGTAATTGTTACTCTTTATAAAAGGTGCATTATTCATCAAGGTTTTTGCACTTATTTTAGGTCACTGTGACTGTCAGTAGCACAAATGAATGTCCTTACAGGCTTACCATATAAATATAATCCACTGTTTGACATTGCCACATGGCTGGTGGATATTGTTTAATGGAAGTCTGATTAAAGTACAAGCTTATAGTGAAAAGATGTTGTTATACCTTAATTTACAATATTTAACAGAATACATAGGATAGCAGATGCTCCAAAAACAGCCACACTAGTTTGCCCTTGATGTTACCTCAACCATACTCCTAAAGTTCAGCTATCACTTTTATGTAATATGACTTTACTACAGTGATCTTTGACCATTATTGCATAAATTAACAGAAATGAGCAAGGGTTTTTTTGTATTACAAGTACCAGCCTGTCACTAAATCTACTCTTATCTGTTTTTCTGGGTATGTAATATGGAAATTGATTTATGATGTGTGTTTTTCATAATCAGCCTCTTATCAGGCGCCAGATTACACTGTGATTTAAGGTTGGTTTTGTGTTCACGCACAGCTGCACCAGCCTCTAGCCAGCTCCAGAAAGCCACTAACAAGCTTGCATGCCTGGTAGTTATCTGAAGCTCGTTATTTAAGGCTCCTATTCTACTCCTCCATCTCATAATTCCTGGGAAACACCTTCATTGCTTGGTGGCATCACGTAAGAGGCAAGAAAATTCTTACTCAAGGAGAGATTTGCTCTTCTGTGAACTCACTCTTTTAAAAAAATAGTTATCTAATGCTGTGATTTGTTGATTCCAGTCATCTATGTGCTCAGAGCGAGAATGAAGAAAGGAAATGGTATTTACAGGAAATGCAGAAAAGAAACACTGCGCTAAAGGGAAAGTTCACCTTTTCACCCCAAAAAACAGAGAAATTCTCCATATACTTTTGTATTCTGTTACATGTTAACTTTATTTTTAAAGTTTTTTTATTATTATTCGTTTTCCATAGAGTAGGGAAAACTACAACCCCCATCAGTTTATTTTTTGCTGTCTGTGTCCTGTTAGGAAGACTCCCTTCACTTCCTGCCCCGGAGACGCAATAAATAGGGATAGTAAATCTCTACAAAGTAAGGGGGATTCCTCTCCTCAAAAGCTATCAACAGAACAGGTGACCTCGTTTGTCAATTTTCCTCACCTCTTGTTTGGTGACAATTGCAAAATTGTGGATTTCCCTTTTACTTTTTCTCAGTGATAAAGATCACCAGGACAAATAGAGAGAATGAATCTACCTAGCAGGGACACATACCACAATAAAAACATAAAAAAAACTATATATATATTTATATAAATATAATTGTGGATTTCCCTTTTACTTTTTCTCAGTGATAAAGATCACCAGGACAAATAGAGAGAATGAATCTACCTAGCAGGGACACATACCACAATAAAAACATAAAAAAAACTATATATATATTTATATAAATATATATATATATTTATA
>NW_017306705.1:614431-627474 GCF_000935625.1 Nanorana parkeri
ATATAAATATATATAAATATTGCATATTTTCGTAATGTCCAAAAATGTTATTTCATCCAGCAGAATCTGTGCTTAAAAGGGATATATTGCAGTTATTTTCACGGATTCAAGATTGAATTGTTGGATGATTGCACCCGAAAGCAATGTTTTTGGGTTTGGTGGTATGAGCTGGTTATTAAAAATTCTCAATGTAATTCGCATCGATATAGTGTTCTAAAAGTCATGATATTATGTTAGGCCAATAACCAATGTATAGAAACACAATTTAGCACTTATTAAACACTTTAGAAGACAGAGGTGTTTCTGGGTTGCTGGATTGGCAAATAAATCCTCCTTTTTAGCAGAGGTAAGCTTTTGATTTATAGCCTAATTCCAGTCATTTTTTTGGTTCTATTAGGATATTTTACTTCACTTTCCTACCTCTGTGTGCACATGGCACCAGGACAGAAAGGCACGGACAGCAATAAAACCATTATCAAACGTTCTATCCCAAGGTTCTATCCTTTCCCGTATCCAGGCCCGGATTTACTCCCTTTGCCGCCCCAAGGCCGGGTTCTTCAATGCCGCCCCCCCCCCCCCCACACCACCATTCTCGTCCTTTATCGATGACTGCTAAAATAGATCAATTAAAAACATATTTCCACACACAAGAACACTGAAAATAACTGGTTTTAATTGTACAGACTGAAAATACTCTGTAATGCAGAAAATGCCTTTTAAAGATTATAGCAGTAAGAAACTCCCTAAACATTTTTAGTTCTAACTTTTCTTTTGGCAAACTCATCGATAATATCTTCGTAGGACAAAGTATTTAAAAGTTCTGACTCAATGGCAAGTAAAGCTAAACTGTTCAGTCTTTCTTGATCCAAAGATGATCGTAAATAGTTCTTTACTCGTTTCAGACATGAAAAAGATCGTTCTGCTGAACAGTTAGTAACCAGAGTGCAAAGATAAATACGCATTGCTATATCAATATTAGGGTATATAACCTGCAATTTTTCTGCTTTGAATGTTTTGTAGAGCTCTGAAATTGAAGCTTCACCTTTATCAATGTTTTTCAAGTAAGAACAAAGGTGCAGACATTCATCAGGTGACGTTTCCAAATCATCAGGATAGCTGTGACATAGGTTGGAAGCCTGAGATTGTATATCACTGGTTGCCAGTGTAGTAAGCTTTTCAATAAAGTGAAACTTGTTCATAAGCCTCAGATCTTTGCAGCTCATTGTTTAGTTTGTCAAGAATTGCAAGGAACGTGTTTACCCTGAAACGGTCTGTAGCATTTAATTGTACGTCTCCTTCTTGACTTACATCAAATGGAAACTTTTTTTTTCTAGCTCTAGCGCAGGCTGTTTTGAAATGGTCAAGGCCAGAGAGTTCTTTGGCTTCTGATTCAAACCTTTCAAACTCATTTCTATAGCCTTGCATGAGGTGAAGTGCCCCATAGAGCTTCACAACTGCTGAAATGTCTACATCTGCACTCTGCAACCGTTTGTTTGTTGCATTAAAAGGTTCCAAAATGCTGTTCCAAAATACTGTCAGGCAGGATTTTTTCACCTCCTCGCTGCCGCGCGCCGCCCCTGCACCCACTGCCGCCCCGAGGCCTGGCCTCGGTGGCCTTGTCTGAAATCCGGCCCTGCCCGTATCTACTAAAAATGTATTTTTGTCTGTGTTCCCATTGGAGAGATTTCCCATTGCATCCTGTCTGGAGACAAAGGCAGCATTTGAAAACCTGAAAGTGGCCCTGTCCCCTCCCCAATTCTAAATCTAAATAAAATCTTAATAAAATAAATATTTTTGGCTGGAGTTGGGCTTTAACCCTTTCGCTGTCAAGCCCTCCGGAACATTTTTCAACTCAGCTGGCCAAGCCATTTTTGCAATTTTTTCCTATTGACTTGATTTCCAACTGCTGCGTTGCTAGCGTTTGTAAAAGACCCCCCAAACCATATATTTTCTGAAAGCGGAGGCCGGTAGAATAAATAGATGGTGATACTAAATTTGTAGGCCCTGCAATAATTGCGCAAATGTTTCTCAAATTAATATTAAACCGATAAAAATACACAATTCAAATGTTAAAACACACCAAAATCAGTATCCGTGCACAAAAAAAAATATTTTCTGACTAAATCTAAAAGATAAAACTGTATTGAGTTAATAAATAACAAATATTAGCAAATTTGTAATTGCGCCTTTTTGCGAAAAGGTAAAAAAATGAAGGTATGCAAAACTGTAAATAAACTTATGTAAATAATTGTTTTGGTGTTTGTGTTCTGATAAAATGATACAGGTGTATATTTAATTGCAACACAAGGTATCACAACGCATGGCAATGAGTCGCAAAGCTTTGCCATGCGCTGCCACAGTTAATTTAATGTTTTTTTAAAAGAAAAGAAAAAAGATCATGCACTGCGATGCGTTCTAACAACGCACTGCAGCATGTGCATGGTGTGCACCACAATATGTGTGTGTTATGTGGGGAAAGGGAGGGGTTGTGCTTTTTTTATTAGTTTTGTTTTTTTTACACATTTTATTTTTTTTTAAATCATTTTATTTTGTTTTACATTTTTTTATTTATTTTTTGGCGGTGCTGCCATGATATCACGGCAGCTCCGCCAGGTTCTCAGTGTGTAATGACAGTTCAGCATCTCCTGGTTACCTGTCATGAGAGCTTGTCGGAGCCGGCTTTGATATGACCACCGGTCCCGTCCAATAGAAAACAGGCGGAGCTAGCTGTCACTGCTAGCTCCGCCCAATCATTTTCTCCTTTTTTTCTCCTTTTTCTATTCTACTCGGTACCACAGAGGTACCGAGCAGAATAGCTAAGCCGAATGGCGCTCGGTGGCATTCGGCTATTCACTCACTGCTGTTTGGCCCCTATGAGAATAGGCCGAACAGCAACGAGTAGCCTGCCGGAGGTTCGGCTAAGCCGATCCAGATGTATGATTAGCTGAGTCAAACTCCTTCTGCACTTCGACCCAGCCGCAGCAAGCCGGTGTACGGCTGAAATCAGCTGTACAAGCCTGAAGTGAATAGCCGAACGGCGTTTGGCGCACTTCACTTCGGGTTGGTTATTCACACGGCTGCCTTCGGCAGCTTTGTGAATAACCCCCTATGTGTCCCCAGTTATTTACAAACACTGGAGTGATCACACGATCACTCCGGTGTTTGTGCTGCACAGAGGATCGGTAAATATCAATGATACTTATCGATCCCCCGCTCGTCCATGCACAGAGCCGCTGTCATCTGGGAACTGACATGATGACAGCGGCTCCGTTCTCACCGCTCAGCCATCCTGAAACTTGTGGCTTCTCCCCGCCAGCCGACGCTTGCTCCTCCGCCCCAACCCTGAAGATTTTTTTCCCCCCGTTGCCACAGCCCCTACAAGCGGGGGACAGCAGCGGGGATCCATGGAGTCACAGATCCCTGCCTGGAGCAGCTCCAGGCAGGGATGAGAGGCTCCAGATGCCGGCAACTTTTCCCATTGATTTGATTTTCAACTGCTGCGTTGCTAGCGTTTGTAAAAGACCCCCCAAACCATATATTTTCTGAAAGCACAGGCCCGGTAGAATAAATAGATGGTGATACTCAATTTGTAGGCCCTGCGATAATTAAACCGATAAAAATACACAATTTAATTGATAAAACACACATTATTGCAACACAAAGATCACAACGCATGGCAATGTGTCACAAAGCTTTGCCATGCGCTGCCACAGTTAAGAAAAAAATACATTACAAAAATCATGCACTCCGATGCGTTCCAACAACGCACTGCAGCGCATGTGCATGGGGTACACCTCAATATGTGTATGTTATGTGGGGGGAGGGAGGGGTTGTGCTTTTTTATTTTTATTATTTTTTTTTACATTTGCTAATTCTACTATAAGCTCATGGTCGCTTTAGCTTATAATAGAACTGTAAATGCCAGGTCCGTACGGCATACTGAGCTGGCCAGCCAGAAGCACTTTTGTACCTCTGTATGCCGTACGTCCTTGGCAGCGAAAGGGTTAAGGACCAGTACCATAGCAGGCCTGGAGTAACATTGTCTCAAGGAAAGATATGTATTTCATCCTATATCTGCAAGATTGTTGACAAAAAGTAGCGTCAAATTTTAGTGGAAATTAAGTTTGCAATTGATCACTTATATGGGCTAGCACAATGTGTGGTTACTTATCTATTGTCTTCTCTGCATGACAGCTCTATCTAGTACATGCACTGATCCTCCAAATACTTCTCTCTGAATGGCTTCAATTGCACTTCTGGCTATACAACTAATTCGCTGCAAAGTCCCTCTCCTTGTAAGTGGCACTAACATTCACTGTAAAGTCCCTCTATTTGTAAGTAACACTAAACTTCGCTACAAATTCTATCTCTTGGTAAAGTAGTAATAAAGGCCATAAAAAACCTTCAGACATACATTTAATCTTATGTAAAAAGGGAAAAGAGAAGGGCGCCCACCCTAGTGTAGAAGGTTTTTTAATAACACGAATAAAAAGAGCAGGGTAAAAACATACTCACAAACGTAGATCAATGAAAGCTTAAAAAACGAGCTTAGGTTATAGCTGTAGAACGGCTGCACAGATGCCTGTGTGTCAGCACAGGACTCCTTTGATGGCGCGTTTCCGGGGCCACGCCCCCTTCATCAGAACAGTACATTTAATCTTAGTGACATTATACCCTCAGATTTTTTTAACATAAACCAATACTGTAATGTGTGCCTTACTGTAATCCATGGTTGTTTTCCTTCTCTTTGCTGCTCTTCCTTTTAAATCCTCATGTCTTCTCATGCTTGGGGATAACTTCCCTTTGCAGCTCAGGGCCTCTTCCTGTAGTGCTGGCTCAGGTTACAAACCTATACACAGACACCATATATCCATTCCTGAGACAAGGCAGTCTGCTGCAAAACAGAAGTTCTGCCCAGCATGAGAACAGATACTGATTTAAAAGGAAGAGCAGCAAAGAGAAGGGAAACAACAATGGATTACAGTAAGGCACACATTACAGTATTGTTTTATGTTAAACAATCTGAGGGTTTAATGTCACTTTAAGCGTGTACATTACTAATTGCAGTAACATTGGCCCTACTTTATAACAAGCCTGGCAAACTTTTTCAGAGAATTAGGAGCCAGTAAAAAAGAGGTTCCAATATCCAGCCTGACTTTATCGACACACAATATAGTATCTCTGTGTAAATGTGTCAGAAAAACAGTGTGCTCCCAGAACACAATCTGAACTATTGAGCCTCACAATAGTGGTTATAGAGTATAATGCACTGGTCCAGCCATTGAGCAGTTTGGTGTAACGATCAGCCTGCTCCCAGGACACTCTTAAATAACGATTGGGTCTGACACTAAAGATAATGAGGTAGAAAGCACTGGTCCAGACATGGAAGTATTGGACCTAATGATGAGCATTGTAGAATATAAGTAATGAGACATGTACTAACTATTGCAGCAGATCAGTTAAGCAATGGACCTAATATTACATTATAGAAAGAATAGAAGCACAAGAACTGACAGTGGAGATTAAGTAGTATAAAGTACAGATCTTGAAGCAAAGTGTAGTAATCAGTCTGTTCCTAGGACACCCAGTGGTTAGTTCGGGCACAATGTTCCTGTCTGCTAAGTACATACACTGGAATTTCTAAAGAGTATCTATGGCATTCTTTAGAATGCTGTCGTGCATGTGCACGACAAATGTCAGTGCTTGCACCAGATTCATGTATCTGTTGCAAACATTTCTCCAATTGTGTTTAATGAAACTACAATGAGGCGATCTCTGCACTCACCATGATAGCAACTGCAACCCACACTTGGAACTTCTCAAAACACTGTAGCTGCAGCTGACCAATCTGGAACATCACGCTCCTGATGTTGATCATCAGCTATTTTTCTTCCAGATGCCACCTAGTGGAGAATACAGAACTGGCAGTCAATAAGAGGGCAAATAAAGACTTCAGTAACCAGATCACCACTGTAGTTTTTAATCAACATGGCAACTGGGATATGTCCAGTACTACTTTGTTAAAAAAAACAAAAACTAATGGTGTACTTCCCCATTTATTTTGATCATTATAGTATAATAGTAGCGATGAGCAAATCTGCCTGGGTTTTATTCCCCAGGGGTTTGTCAAATCCTGCTTGAAATCCATAAACTCCTGAACCTAGCTGCAAACCCTATTGAAATCTATTGGGGGAGGAATCGTGATGCTAAGTTCTGCCCATATTTTAAGGCTAATGGTCAAGCTATTGTCAAACAAAGGGCATTGCTAGCCTGGGCACTGCCATGGGGGACATTTATAAAACCAAATAGAAAATAAAATACATTAAAAATACCATTGAGCAAGGTTGGAATCCTTTTTTAAATGCAACTTCAAGGGCAACATGGAAAAAAACACACCAATCCTGTATATGCAATGTTTGGGAAATGCCTTTAAACTGTATTCAGTATTATGGAAAAGTTAGATTTTCTGGCAGTATCAGCAACACTGTATTCTGAATACAGCACCAACACCCACATCTGATTCATTTCAATTTGAAAGAAGGGCTTTTTTTTTTAATTTATTTTTGGATGCCACACCTGATTATTTTTTTTTTGATCACATGGTAATGGGCCTAAATTGACTGTTAGAAGTAACAGCCACAACTGAGACAATAGCCAAAATATTGTACAGTGTCCGGACAGTGCAGCAGGCATCAGCTATCATTGGAAGCTGTAAAAAAAAACATCTACACTATAACCACCCCCAAGTCCAGCACTTTGTCCAAGCTCTTTGCACTGCAACAATTAGTGGAAATTTCCTGACCTATTTTGCCCGAAAGTGGCAGATTTAAGAACAATTCAGTGGGTATACAATTCAGTGGGTATGCGAAAAGCTTTTAGTTTCAGTTAAGATCAGTATCTGAATTCCAAAAAGTATAGCAAAATGCCAGAGCTAAGTGCAGTCTAAGGGTATAAAACATGGAGAAATTAGCATATATTGAAGACATGCAGTACACTGCATATGTGTTTTTTTTTTCTTTCTTGCCTTGAACATTCGCTTAATTATAATAATGCTTGTTTGTACATAGATTCTATGCACAAGCTCATAAAGGAAGATTGTGTTCTTATAAAAAGGAACTACCTTAAGCTTGCCACAGGCATATACATTTTACATTTTTTGTGTCATTTAAAAGTATTTTTCATTTGACTTCAACCATGTTTTTACTATATATATTTTCCATAAAATGTCAATTATATTATGTATTTTATCATTTTGTTTAGATATTACTTTCTGTGGCATCACAGTACCTGCCATGGTAGAGCATGGTGACTGTGATATCACAGTAGTTACTATGACTTAGAGTGTATAAATACTAAAACACAATTTTAAATATATGCTTTAACATGCATCTGTACATCTAAATTTAACATTTTCTTCTACTGCAGCTCAACCAGTCCCCTTAACGTTACCTGCACATTCTCCCAGTCACAGTAATGCCTATGTTGATCCTTTACTAAGGAAGCCATTCACCCACTGTGCCGTTGGCACCCTTCAGTGCATTGTATGTCAGTAGCACTACAGGCAGCTGTATAGATAAAAAATAATGATGCAAAATTGATGTGCATGTAGCAAACGTAAGGTAAACACTTTTGATGGCATATTTAACAGACCAAAAGAGAGCAAATAAAACAAGTTCATTGTTGGGTTAGATCAGATCGAGGTGCTTTTGGGTTCACAGGTGCTTCTGACCTCCTCCACAGCTTCATCAAACTGTGTGTCTTCCCTTTTCACATAATTGGGGAGAAAATTAGTTCTTATGCAAACAAATTCTTGTGAACAGTACATAAGCCCTTAAAATGGGAAAAAAAAATGTTCTGTGCACAGCTGTCATTTTGATGGCTTAGCTAACACTTAGGAGCTACAAAATCAAGTAGTAGGCGTTAATAATTCAATATGAATAAAATTTAAGGCATTTCATGTATCTACCAATAATGACTTTTCAGATTATAGTTAAACATAGAGAAGCAAACATGTGGCAGGGAGGTGTATCAATGTCTTGTTTTTTTTTAAAACATTTGCCCAAGTTTTTTTTTTTCGTTTTTTCTTACCAAGGTCTACCATATTAGTGGTGCTAGGAAAATGTGTACTATATTTCTCTTGGACAGTATCATTTATCTGTTGAGAAATACAAAAAAAGGGAAAAACCTGCCTGACTTAGTGACATTCAGTTCTATTTTTCTACTTTCCTATGCTTTTTAGAATTCTGATTGATCATAACTCAAACTAAATGCTTTTCACATACCCACTGAATTGTTCCTCTGAGACATAATAACTTCTGTGTTTTGATTTATGCAAAAGCCTCCTAGCCAACCAGCTAGGCAAAGAGCAAAAGTGCTATAACCCTTCGTGGTCAGTCATAAATTCCCTGGCAATGGTCTGGCTTCATAATGCGGGTGAATGCATATGATTGCTTTTAGCATCTTATTGAGGAAATTAAATCAATCAAAATTGCACATTAATAATAAATAGTGTTTTCTGGAAACCTAACAGATTTAAAATCAGGTAAACAGATAAGACAAAAACAACCATCCTGCTTTAAACCTTCTGTTCCAGAGTTGTGTGTGCAGATCTTTGTGCATTGTAAAATATTCTGTCTGGGTGAGTAGTTCAAGGAGAAAGTTGCAATGTCTCTAATTAGAAGGACTATATATAAAACCATGTCTTTGCCACTTGATTAGTATGCCATTAATTATCTCTGTTTCCTGTGCACCCTGCCATCCAGCTCAATTTCATTCCAACCAGGCTGGGCTGTGTCTAGCAGTTGGGTTGCCCTAAACCACAACTTCTTACTGTGAGATTATTATTGCTTCTGACCAAATAAAAAATGGTTACAGTTTGTGACATGTAATTTAGATTACTGTCAGATAATTATGTTGAGAAATAATTTATTATAATAGTTTTAATGTGATATCTCTATATACAACTAGAGGACACTGTTTTAATATGTATTTTGCATATTAAAATATTAAGTTGCATATGTTGATTGAACAAATAAAATATCATGCATTAAGTTTATGCCCTAAAGGGAATGTATAGTGCTTTTGTATGTATTGGATTCCTTTTGTTACGTCTAGTACTAAAAAATATAGTATTTTCCCATTGAGCCAGCAGTCGGAGCCTTGCTCTCCTTTTCACACGTTTTCCTCTTTCTCCTTTGTAAAATCCTTTCTTGAAGGCCTGCATCTGAGGTCTCAGTATGAGAGATCATGCCTTATGGAAGACTACTGCTGTGCTCTTGTGGGCATGGGGGAATTTATCAAAACTGAAGCAGACAGCATCTGGAGCAGTTGACCATAGTAAACAATCAGCTTCTCTTTTTAGTTCAGTTAACTTTTAAAAATGAAAGATAGCAGCTGATCTGTTGCTATGGACAACTGTTCCAGATTCTATCGACTCCAGTTTTGATAAATTCCTCCCATAGTGCTGTGGATATCCTTTGCCATGTATAAAATTTTTGTTTGAAAAACATAGGCTATATGTGGCTAGCAGGTGTGTATTGAAGGCTTCTAGTTTTATTTATAGGTTGGATGTAGCAGAGGGAGTTCAGAGTGAATATGTGTGCTCAAGTTTGCTTTGAACCTGAACTCCAGGCAAATTTAGAAATATTGAATTCAGTTATGTATTTATTTAAAACACACTACTACTATTTTGTCTTTATAATCAGCAGCGTACCAAGACTCAGGATGGGTGGATCAGGAGTGTGAGTAACTTAAGTTGCCTATACACCAGTAGAATTAATTTAGAAACTTTTCATTTGTTCCATTTTCTTATGGTTAGTGGGGTCTAATCAACATTTGTTTTCAACTATTGTCAAAAAAGGAACAGGGAAATGTACACGGCCATGGGGGACATGTACCAATGCAAAATAAAATACAGTGGGGAAGAGGGTCTTTTTGTTTGGCTTCAAGGGCAACATTGAAAACACACAAATCTTGGAGATAACATGCTTGGGGGATGCCTTAACATGGTGTTATGGAACAGTACGATATTCACAGACACTCTCAGGCACTGTGCACACTGGTAGCACATATTGGCCTGTGGAATTATTATTATTTTTTTTTTACAGTTAGCTCAGCTTACATGCAGCAGCAACACCTGAATCTGATTATTTCAGTTTGATAAAAAGGCTTTTTTCAGGTATTTTTAGCAGCTATCTCCTCAGATGGTAATAGTCCTTTTTTATCTGGCAGATTGAAATAGCCAGTTGTTTGCTGAGGCTGTCCCTGTTCTTGCTGATGCAAAACTTCCATGCCACTTGCCAATTTGCCAATCAAACACTTAAGAATGAAGACATCCCAGATTATTATTATTATTATTATTATACAGGATTTATATAGCGCCAACCGTTTGTGCATCGCTTTACAATATAAGGAAGACATTACAATCACAATACAATTCTAGTCAAGATGGTAAGGAGGGCCCTGCCCGTGAGGGCTTACAATCTAACAGGGAGGGGCAAGTAGATGATACAGCAGTGTAAAATTGGCAAGGACATTTTTAATTAGGGATAATTGGACGAATTGCATAAGTGGTAAATAGCAGAGGCTGAAGCTTTACTACAATAAATAAAGTGCAAAGAAAGCCAGAATGTGTTTTTTTAATAATACTTGACAGGTAGCCCCAATGAATGATCCATACTTAAATCATTTTCTTCAACATAAAATGCTTGTTACTTCTGTAGATTATAGAGATAGACGCAGTAGTAGCCTCTGCTGTTGAATCCTGACATTGATCACAGGACAAGCTATGCAGAGAAAGCATGTCATGCATCCCAAAAAGCAAAAGCGCCAACCGTTTGTGCATCGCTTTACAATATAAGGAAGACATTACAATCACAATACAATTCTAGTCAAGATGGTAAGGAGGGCCCTGCCCGTGAGGGCTTACAATCTAACAGGGAGGGGCAAGTAGATGATACAGCAGTGTAAAATTGGCAAGGACATTTTTAATTAGGGATAATTGGACGAATTGCATAAGTGGTAAATAGCAGAGGCTGAAGCTTTACTACAATAAATAAAGTGCAAAGAAAGCCAGAATGTGTTTTTTTAATAATACTTGACAGGTAGCCCCAATGAATGATCCATACTTAAATCATTTTCTTCAACATAAAATGCTTGTTACTTCTGTAGATTATAGAGATAGACGCAGTAGTAGCCTCTGCTGTTGAATCCTGACATTGATCACAGGACAAGCTATGCAGAGAAAGCATGTCATGCATCCCAAAAAGCAAACTGCATCTTTGTTTTTTCACAGCCACTCGATGGGCATATTTGTGGGCATGCCTGTTTATCCTTGCTTGCAGATCTATGCAGCAGTCAAATACAACGGGTGGGCAGGGCATAGATGTGGCCATCAACTGATAAGGTAGGGCACACCATCAATAGTACTAGCTACACCCACTGCGAGTGCCCTGCAATAGACTTGGGCTGGAACGCAGTGATGCAAAGGGTGGCAATGCAGCCATTTGTATAGAGGGGAAACTGCATCAGGAAGTTGCATTTTTACCCCTTTAGCTGCCAGTAAAAGCAATACTGCTATGTTTAAGTAAAGCCAGAGCTGTACTGAATATATAATTTGACAGTTTGGCTATAGTTCTAATTTACGATACTGCAGAGGATAGAGCAGTGTGAAACTGGTGAGTAGCAGGACAGGTTTAATTAGGGACAATATAATATAATGTACTAGACACAAAAAGTACAGGCAGGTGTTTTACTGCAAGAATTAAGAGACCCCAAAGGATACAGTACTGTAAAATTGTCCAGCAGCAGAACAGTTTTAATGAGCAAAGCTAGGCCCACATTTACTAGAGACAAAGAGCACAGGCTGGGGTTGTATTACAAGAATTAGGATACTGCAGGGGGATACAGCAGTTTAACTGTTAACTGCCACTAGGCCTAACTGGTTAACATGTAACTTTAATAATATCTATGGCGATAGCGGGTGTGGTAAATGTGATATTATGATCTAAAATCTACACATAAATTTAGGTTCTTAAAACCCATGGTAGTGGCAATCTCGAACCTCATCCCTATTCATAATATATGTTAGTGTTTACAGGGCTACTTTAAGAGGGGTCAAGTTAATAGAACCTAGATTTGTTTTTGTTTTTTTTCTACAATTCTGATCTGTCATAGGGTCTGGTACATGATGTCTGTGGTGTCTCCATAGTCCCATTTATGTTTTCATATTGAGTGATATCCTTTATGATGAACCCAGTGAATAAATTATTTGGTAGTTGCCATTTCCAAAAAGTAAATATTCATTCTACAAGAATAACAATGAAGACACGGATATTGCCTCCAAAAGGAACATTTTTACAGAACCTAACACATAACATAATCACTTTATTGGTCTCCTCTAGTTGCCTCTGTTGTGATACCTGGAGTAGTTTAGCTCAATACAGAGCTTTGCTTTTAGTTAGCTGGTTGTCTGTCAGTAAGACGTAGGGGTTGTAGGTGAACACATCATTTCCCAAAAGGTTCAGGGGGCTGGTATGATGGCTAATATCCCATAGCAATCCCACAGTGGCACTTGATAAGCTAAGTTAGTAAACAATGTTTACGAAATGTATTCTTGAATACTCTATAATAGTATTTTTTGTACATTTTCTTCCTTTATGTGCAGAACACAAGAACCTTTAGTTAACCTTATAGCATATCTAACTCCACAAAAATTTAATATATTGCAGCTTATGGGTTCTTATATATGGTAACTGCATGTGGTTTTTTTTCTCTTTATGGTGATCTTGCTATTGCAACACCTCTTGTCAACAATCACTCACTTCACTGTGTCTATGGCAGAGTAACGGTGACATCCTAGGCTACTCTCCTGGTGGATTACAAACACCTTCCCCTCTCTTCATATCCATTGCCATTTTTTTGTTCACAGAAGATAGTTGGGAAAGCTGATAATATTGTTTTAGATATTCAGTGCAGTCACAAGGACTCTCTTGCAAGATAAAAATATATTTTTCTGTACATTCAGAAAATGTAATCTTAAAAAG
>NW_017306705.1:627552-671467 GCF_000935625.1 Nanorana parkeri
ATTGTGTTAATTTGCTTTTTTAGTGTTGCATTAAAAAATAATTTTTTTTTAAATAATTGTCATATTAGGTTTGTGTAATTTTTTAACAGGATGAATCACATAACAACTTGTTCTTCTTTCAGATTTAGTGAGGAGGGTATGGAAGTGATGGAAAGGCTTATTTACTTGTATCGAAAATTCAGCCAGCTGAAGGTTAGCAATGAAGAATATGTCTGCATGAAAGCCATCAACTTCCTGAATCAAGGTAAGTACTGGAGAAGCTTATGTTTTAAAATCAGAATAGAATACATACTTTACCTGAGAAGGGGTTAAAAAGAGGTGTTCGCTGGATTCATGTGATGGGAGCAAGTGACTTTCCATTTATTAATCACATTTTAATAGCTGTTTAATGCAGACACCAAGGCCAGGACACACGTCATTTAACACATGTAGTTTCAGGCAGCCACAATGACAGATTATTCCTATCCAGATAAGGATTGTGTGACAGATCACCAGCTGTTCTAGCTTTTTCTAGGGATGTTAATGCCATAAGATCAATGTTGTGATCATTGAAAATATTGTTATAGCTTCATTTTGGACAGTTATCATACAAATTAGACACACATCTACTGCAAATCAGGCTGTCTTGAATTTAGCTAACTATATTCAACAGTTTATTTGTGACCCCCTGTGCCTGTATTTCTAAGAAAACCAACTGAGACAGTGTTTCATAAGGTTTATTACAGAATTACACAGACCAAACATATTTTCACTCAAACACACTCACAATTAAAGTGTATGTAAAGCCAATTTTTTGAGTAAGGTTAAACCTTTTGCCCACCTTTTATGGTATGTATCCACTCTATTTGTCCTGGTCGGTTGTCACTGGGACAGAAAGTGATAAGAAATCCCAAAAATTTAAGTGGTGGTGTAAACAGGCCCTTAGGGTCTGGACTGTTGTCTGTTTTTGTTAAAGTCTGGAGTCCATCTAGACCAGGGGTGCCCACAATTTTTTGTGTTAAGATTTACTTTTCAAATGATGAGCTCAATGAGATCTACCAACGGGAAAAAAAAAACCTGTATTTTAAAAACAAACACATTAAAATGCTTACTAGGACTACTGCATGTATCTTTCCATTGAATAAGCCTAATAATTTGAATACAGATGCTCAATTTTGCATCTACTGGTGAGTGCCCTGAGTCCTGATGCTGCAACCACCCGTTTGTTAGTTTTTTAACCTAATGTCTGTACTATAACAGCTGCGGTCTTCTGCTCCTTCCTTCCAGTCTGCCCCATTGACTGTCAGACCTTACCCCAGCACAGGGCTGGGGTAAGTGCTCCGAAACGCCTTTTTGACACTGTGCTGCAAGTCCAGTATTATTGAGCAGACCAACAAGTGGAAACAGAAGACAGCAGCTGCAGGTCTGGCAGTCAGCAGGGATAAAAGCCAGTAGCTGGCGAAACATGCTTATTAAAAAAATGTTGCCGTGTCGGGACCTAAGACACTCAGACAGATATGGGGTAATTCCCCTGATTACCCGGTTCTAGCAATGTCCATGGTCACAGGACCAGCAGGGGTGTCTGATGTGTGGGATATGAATGACAGACTGTATATCTCAGTATATCCACTTTGGTATCCAAACATACTACCAGGTAGTAACTACCTGTTTCCTGGCTCTTCCCAACTCTTCATGCGCGCTGTCCTGTCCTGCTATTGCGAACCAAAATTAATTATCATAATTACCTTGTCCAATGAGCAGAGCACTGGCACAGAAGCAGCAATGATAAACCCGAAGTAGTAGAGTAAATGGAAAAGAGTTATGTCCTAAGAACAGCTGGCCAAAATTACAAATCCTCTGGACAGAAGCAGTAAACTTCTATATGTATTTGAGATTACACCATAACAGAATAGAGAAATATTTTGTACACTGAAAAGCAAATGAGCCAGTTAAAGTAACAGAAATGTTACTTCTGTTCACCTTACACTGAGCCATACCTGCACATTAAGGCGACCTCTTTGGGTGTCAAACCCATGGCCCAACATGGTGCAGGAGGACAGAATTTGATCATCCTGATGGAACTCCATTATCCTGTATACCTCTGCATGCTGGACGCTGCAGGCGGGGAGGGGCAGGATGAAGGTGTAAACATGTCAAATGCTGCAGGTGGCATGCCCCTCCCTGTTTGCAGCATCCAACACATTCTGCCGCACTAACACCATATAAGGGAGCTCGGGACAGGGAGCCAACTCACGATCTACCATCTTTAGCTTTGCGAATGACTGGAAGATTGCGATCTACCTAATGGGCAAACCTGATCTAGACTCTAGATGTGGGAATTAACGTTTGTTAAATCTACACAGTTATTTTCTTCTTTCTTTTTTTTTAACTTTTATCAGTGATCTTCTGTAAATTAAAAAGGAAAGATATATTACTTGTGCTTATCTAGTATCCGATATCAGTAACCTTAAGTCGTAAACAGGGAGCTACGCCAGGAATTAAAGTTGCTGTTATGTAAAAGCACAGTCAGGCTTTCTTATTAAATCTTAAAATCCACAAGTCCACCTTGCTGTTAGTCCAAGTCTATAAAAAGTTTCCTCAAAAGCCATCCAAATCTCCAATATAAATAAATAAATACAAAACTTAAAAGTAAATTATGTTAATAGTGTCAGCATTAGCAGTCATTCATATGTTTGAGAGTTCAATAGATATAACTTCTCGCAACTCCATCACCACTTGCACATTTCACCCTGGTAAACACAATTCACAGCGCACCGGAGGAGGAACATATGAGCAGTGATGGCTTACAGCAGCTGCTGGAGGGAGAAAAGCAAGCTGTGGGATTGCCAGATGTTTCCAGCACAAATGAGAACAATGTTCTGTAATAGTTGGTACTTTGCAGTGATTTTTAAGAAGAGCAGTGAAAGGTATCATTTTGGTGGTAAAGAAGTTTGCTGTAGATACTGTATGATTGTCATTACTAGTTACAGATTCAAAACACCTAAAGAAATTTGTAGCTGCCAAAACACTATTGCTGTAATTACGTTTATAGTTTTCTCACCCTTGTATTTATTGGGGATTTAGATCATTTTTATTATAATAAAATTTAGACTTGGATTGATAGCGTGGTGTGACATTAGACTGTATACCCTGTTTCCTTGAAAATAAGACATACCCTAAAAATAAGACCTAGTACTATTTTTGGGAATTGCTAAAATATAAGACCTACTCCGAAAATAAGACCTAGTTGTGACCATTCCCAGGGCCGGTGGTGGCATAAGGGGGAACTTCAAAAAAGAAAATATCAAAGCGCTAAAGGTATGGATTGTATAGAACTCGGTACAACCAAGTATACAAGTGAGAATATAATAAAGTGAAAATAAAGGGTTAAGTGATTTGGCCTAAACCCAATAATAACTAAATAAATCAAAAGAAATCCTGCATATAATATTGGAAAAAAGAGGAACTGAATAACTCAATTGTGTCAAAGAAACTGTGAAAAACCAGACCAACGTTGAAACAACAATGAAAAATAGCCGATATGTGAAGGTCTATTAACTAGTGATGGTGACAAATGTTAATCAAGGTAATACATTTGTTGCATTAAATCATCAATCAAATTGTTTAAAAAACGTGATGACCTATCAAAAAGTCTATAACCGATATGTAACAATATGCAGGCAATCCACAAAAAGCACCCTTACAATAAAAAAATCAAATCACCGGAGCACAGTGTTCAGTGGAAGGTAATTTAAAAAGCCATAGGAAACGTATACAGGAAAAAAATATTGATGGTGTATTTCAGTGGTAGTCCAACAACCCCTCTTAGATGGGTACTCACCAAATGGAGTTAGTAGAAGGCTTTTGATTAGTGGCACTTAGGCTTACGGTCACGCTTTATTTTGGACCCGGTTGTTTCCGCTCTGGGACCCAGCAGGGTGAGTGTTTTATCTTCTCCCTTGCAGCGCTGACGGTGTCCCAGAAGCGCACTGATGGATTTTCTCAGATATGGTGTTGGCGAAACTTCTCGCTGTGGTCCCACAATATTTTAGGAATAAAAGAAGGAGAAAGCCCTCATGGTGTAGTAATTAAAAGTGTACAAATTTATTGAAAATAGTAACTTACATAGGCGGTATACAAAGTCCGGCCGGCACAGGCAGCTCGGGAACAGTTTAAAAAACTTGTGTGCAAAAAAAGAATCTACCCTCTTTGACGCGTTTCGTCATGTGACTTTTTGAAAAAGTCACATGACGAAACGTGTCATCAGGGTAAAACTCGTGTGCAAAAAAAGAATCTACCCTCAAATTGCTCTTAGAAAGGTACGGCACCCCTGATTGCCCTGATCACCATATTTTTGTACATGGATACATGTTGATTGTTGTACATTAAAATAAGACCTCCCCCGAAAATAAGACCTATTGTGTTTTTTTGTGGCAAAACAAATATAAGACTGTCTTATTTTCGGGGGAAACACGGTAGTAGTCATATATCGCCTAACACTTTATCTTACATCTGCATGTACAGTATGCAGATTTAGACTAAATGTTGGCACTTCCAAGTATAAAAACACTAAATTCATTGTTTTAAAAGTATATCTTAGGCCAAAACGTTTTTCATTTTGCATAGAGTAGGAGGGGGTAAAACTGCTTTCAGTTTCTTTGTCACCTGTGTCTCTTTAGGGAGATTTCCCTTCATTTTCTGTCCTGTAGACTAAGAAACTGAAAGAATATTTTTTTAATCGGAGGAAAATTCACCTACTAAAGAGTTGTCCCAGAAACATGTGTTCTCATTGGAATTTCCCCTGTGTTCTGGTGGCAATTAAAAATCACTTTAATTACCGCTGAGATGGGTATTCTGGAGAATTCAAGAGTAAATCTCCCAAATAGGGACACAGACAGCAAAAAAACCTGACAGTGGTTCTAACTCCTCACCACTCTATGCAAATCTAAAATAAACGTTTTGCCTTTAGTTATAATTTATAAAGATATAACTTCACAAAAAAGTCAAATTTTCTCAGTTCGCAACCACTCTCTCGCCGTTCCATACCACCTGGGTGTAGTGATAAATCCACTACACATGGCACTTGCATGAATAAATGTAATCTTTGTAATAATTCCTTATAGCTAAGGTCTTCCAACCTCCTATTAATTTTGTTGCTGTTCTCTGAGATCAAGGACATCCTTTCTGTGAATTGGTGACCAAAACTAAACTGCATATTCAAGATGAGGCCAAAAATAGCATTTTATAAAGGGGCAGAATTATGGATTGATCTCTTAAATATATTCCAGTTTAATGCAAGATAGCACTCTACTAGCTCTTTTAGCTGCAGATTAGCCTTGCATGTTGTTGCTTAGTTTGTAATTCATTAGGCCCCCCAAATCCTTTTCCATCACAGATTCACCCAGCGGAGCCCCTTCCAAAGAGTATGTTGTAGTATTAATAATATACAGTCATGATGCTCCATTTTTGTTTTGATGGATATAAAGGTATGATAAATTTGTTTTTGGAGCTTACAGTCTAATAGGCAGCAGTGCAATGCAGTGCCACCTTTTATGTAGAGCCAAAATGCTGAGTAACAGCAAGCTCTGTGTGGGGAACTAGGCACTAGGCCATGTATTAGTTAAAGGGGTGTTCCCTATTTTACCTAAAAGTGTAAAAACCTTTTAAAGGCAAAGTCCACCTTTTAAAAAAATAAATAAAAATAGATGCACACTATTAATCAAATTTAAAAAATTTGCATTTATAATCTTTTTGCATTGTAGCCAGTAAAACATTACAACCGCAATAAGTGGATCGCGGGTGCAATGCCTGGCTCCTGCAAATTCTCCCTCCTGTACCTGTCCGTACCAAGGTACAGACATTCAATAGCAGGAAAAGGAGGAAGTATCAATAGACTACAAGTGCGGTGATGTCACAGCACTTGTATTCCATTGAGAACCATAACTACCTTTGCCTTAGTGGCTAATGTAATTTTTGTGAATTATTAATGCAGGTGTGTGGGCAGAGCCCTGCACAGCCACACCATTTTTTTAAAAAGAGGAGAAGCCTGGAGGGAGAAGAACCCTTCAATTTAGGTAAGTGAGGAGTGGGATATGGGTGACCATGTTTCATGATATAGTGATGTTACACCCATATTCATGTTACCTGAATATGGATGTACCATTAAACATGGTCTAAAAGGTAAACTCAGCTTTTAAGTATACATGCATTCATAAGCCTCGAATGTAATTTCCCATCCCTAACAAACATTTTTTTCCAACAGATATCCAAGGTATTAGCAATGTTTCCCAGCTGGAGCAGCTGAATAAGAGGTACTGGTACGTGTGTCAGGACTTCACAGAGTATAGGTATCCTCTCCAACCCAACAGATTCCCGGACCTTATGATGTGTTTGCCTGAGATACGCTATATTGCTGGTAAGAATTACATCAGCATATCTTATATCATCAAACCTATAAAGGCAGTCCCTGGGTTACATACAAGATAGGGACTTTAGGTTTGTACTTAAGTTGAATTTGTATATAAGTCGGAACAGGTACATTTTTTAAGTGTAACCCCAGCCAAAAAAACATTATTTCGTTTTGGATAGCATTTGTTTTGCTGTCTGTTCCTGCTGTTCAGAAGATTATAATATATATAATTTTTTTAATTATTTTAAACTTTTTTTTATTTATTTGTTTGCATTTTTTATTTTTATTTACATTTTTTTGTCTTTTTTATTTTATTTTTTATTTTAATGCTGGGAGCAATAGCCAGCCTGCTATTGGATATTTCAAATTGCGATAGCAGGCTGGCTATTGCATCTGCCCACTGCCTGCTGTCAATCAGCAGAGGAGGGGCCTGAAGGAGAAAGTTCTCTATCAGGTCCTCCCATGCTGATTGACAACAAGCAGAGGGCGGGTGCAATAGCCAGCTTGCTATTGGCTATTGCATTTTACAATATCCAATAGCAGGCTGGGTTTGGCTCCCAGCCTGCAATGAAGAGGAGGCAGGGGGCGGGGCAGAGGAGCCGTGGCCGGACCGGGGAAGCCAACGGATCGCCGGAAGAGGAGGTCGGGACATCAGCTGAGGTAAGAGGGGCAGCGTAGCAATGCAGCGATCTGTGTCTCCGCTGCCTCCGCCAACACAGGCGGGGAAAGCAGCAGGGCACAGGACTGCCGGTACATTTACGAGAACTGTGGACCCCGGTTTATAAGTACGGATTGTCCGTAAGTTGGACGTCCTTAACCCGGGGACTGCCTGTATTGAAAAGAAGATTAAATGAGCACAACCCCAGCTAGATCTCAGAGTCTGTTTTGTGCTTTCCAGATTGTAACATTTCTACAATAGAAATAGAAAGAGTCATATATTTTGGGGTCTCAGTACAATGGGGGTTCCAGAGCAATTTGCTTACTAAAAAAAAGAAAAAGGAACAGTGTGTAAAGTGTAGAAGTCCATAGCAACAGCTTCTATTTAGTTTACTGTTTTACCGAAAGTGAAAGATAATTTCAGAATGGTTGGGCTGTTGGCATAACTAAAACAGAAAGAGGTGAGCAATCGATTTTATAGAAAAGAACTAGCCAGGGGCAATCACTCTTCTGTTTGTGTCACAACATCAGTTCAAATGAGGTATCCCATAGTCCCACACAGTTCAGACAACTGCTAAATCATTAAATCCAGGTAAAAAGTTTATGTAGAACATGTAGACAACATTTGCAGACTAGTAGACTGTAGTCAAGGAGAGTTAGTCATGATTGAGAATATGCAATAATTGTAATATTACATTTCCAAGATTCTTTATAAGGCTCTTTATTCTCTTTATAAGAATTTCCAAGATTCTTTATATTCACCCCTTTATTCAGTTTTGATTAATTTTTCTGATGGGGACTTTGGAAATGGGAGTCAGAGTTGGAATGTTGTTGTGTTACTAAAAACACATAATACAGCCCATGGTTAAGGAAAATATTAAATTATTACCTGTTATATGCACTGGAAAAATAGTGTGTTGTCAGCATGAGATCAGCTAATCGACAGGGCAGCAACTGTCTGTCCTCAGGAGTCATTCTCTGCTAAAATAAGTAAATCTAAATGTCTTACTTGGCAGTTATGACAAACAGAGGTAGAGCTACACTTTTGATTTCTGGCACTAAGCAGAGTAGCTTCAGAAATCTATTTTTATAATGAAAATTAATAATAATAATAATAATATCATCATTTTTAACATTGCAGGGAAGCTGGTGAATGTACCCCTGGAGCAACTACCTCTGCTTTTTAAAGCATTTCTTCACTCATGCAAAACCAATGTCAGCAAGGAGTAAGCATCCAGAGGAAAACGGTTTAAAGACAGCTGTCAAAAGTGGCTGCTTTGGAATCGTTAAAAAGGAAAAAAAGACTATTACTCTCTATGTGGGAGCCAAAAGTTTGCTTTTTTTTTTTCTTCACTCTTTTTCTTATCTATTTATTTCCTGACAGAGTTGAATGTATTATCTTCAACATGGGTGCACAAACGTAAATGCAGTTTCTGCATTTTGTTGTTTACAGACCTAGGTTTTTTACGCCATTTTATGGGAGGGACTCCCTTCCTGTATGGATGAGGATATAAGTGTTATGGTGTTGCTATTTTGTGTTTTAATTTTGTACTTTTTTTAGATTTAGTTATTCTTTTGTTGGGAGTGGGAATGGCATTTTTGAATAGTGTTTTGAATGGAAAAAAAAAACTACCTCAATTTTGTTTTATTTTTTTGCTTTTATTTTTAAATATTTTGGACTGTAGACAATACAATATTTTAGATAAACTTGCTGAAATGAGCCATGTGATCATGACATTATTTCCTTTTTTCAGTGTTTTGCAGTGTCTGGCTTTGGACAAAATTAAAGGCTTACTTTAACCAAGGCTAACTATACAGTCTTGGATAGCATGTTATGGTTAGATAAGACTTGGCTGTAAACATATATGATAACAATATGGCAGCTGGATCAATACAGTTGGATTTATATAGGCAAATATAATATAAACTTTGACTGATAGCAACAACAGAATAAAACGATCATGTCAAATTGTGCAGTGATTGCAACAAAATGATACATTTCTACTGTTAAAATTATTTATTTTAAATTAGAATGATTTTTGTGCAAAACCCATCAAATTTGCTAAAATTAATCACTGATATTTGAGGACCACCAGTTTCGGTTAAGGAATGTCCAAGCTGTTTTGTTCCAAAGTTTTCTCTCTATCGTTTATAATTAAAACATAATTTGTGTAAGAAATACATGATCAGTACTGAAGTTAGAAATTATGAAAATAAATAAATATTAACAATACCTGAAAATTACAAAAACATCAGCAAAAACACACTTTATGAAAAGTAAAATAGAGGCTCTACTGTTGAAAAATAAATAAATGCATTTATTAAAATATATATTATATATGTATAGGTGCCACATATAAACTGAAGGATAAAATATAAAAACACATTTTTTTTTCTCTGTATCCTAATAAACGCACAATGATTTTTAATGACATTTATTGATGTTCATTTTAAATATGAATGTTTTGCCAAATTCACGTTTATGAAATGACCCTAATACAACATTGTTACATTATACTGTATACCCCATTACATGTGCTATACATTTTTCTAATGTCCATATAAGGGCAAATTATATATATATATTATACAGTTTGAGCAAAAACAAATGTTTTGGGGTACCCAGCAATGTGAAATGGAATAACAAACCTTTTTGGGGTTTATTTCTCTGCTAAATGCTTCCACGGAAATGCCCAGTTGACCTAAGGAATATTTGTATATGTTTATGGCACACAAACCTTCTATGGATTATCTAAAGCATAGATGTGTCTATGCCCAGCACTAGGTTTTCTACAATATTTTTAAAGAAATAAAACATTTTTTACAATCTGCTTAAAAGCCAGACACTGTATGAAACCAAAACCAAATTGTTTCATTGAGAACTGGGTCCCAGATTTGACTCAGAATTATATTTCTGGTTACTTTTCAGCATTTTCCTCCTCTTCCTCTCATCATACCTTCAGACCAGGAGTGAAATTATTTTCCATAGTGCAGCCTTTCTTTGATATTGAATGTCTCAGCAGCAGCAGCACCACCACAAAGATAACTTTGCCAATTCTGCTCCATTGCATTTAGTAGACAAGACAACGGACTAGTAGGCATTACAAAAAAAAACCATTGATTATAAAATTCACCATTTCATCACCATGCTGTTTATTATGAAAAGTCAATTTTGGAAACAAATGTTTTTTATGTTTGGTTATCATAATCGTTTCAACGTGTATTTACGGTAGGGATGTTCAGATACCAAGTACCATACTCGGTACAACTACATGTACAGACACTTTTCCAGCTCCTAGACTAGAGAAAAATTCAATAGTTAGTAGGCAGCTGTCATTTTTAAGGAGCATAAGGAGCTCCTGGGATTTGTGCATCCCTGTTTTCATGTATGATTTTTTTTTTTTTAATAAATATATTCAAGGGATGCGCTGATACTATTTTCAAGTACAAGTACTCACAGATTTTTGTTTATTGCCATGTGACAGTTTTTCTAAAACAATACAGACTAATGATTTCAGAACAGTGGTGGAGCACCAGAGCCAGGTCCCAGCTGCAAACCTGGTAGTTCTCATGAAAATGGCAAGTATCGGCACTGGTATCTGAACATCCCTACTTTACGGAAAATTACATGAAGTCACAAAGCTAAGTAATTCAAACTATGCATAGCATCAAACAGAAATGAATAAGCAGAGGTTACCTTCAGTGAAAACTGCATGCCAAGACCAAGAATATCCAGATATATAGGCAGTATATGCTTGGTAGAAACACAGTTTGAGTTTGGCCAAACCTGCTCTTTCCCGGCCCAATCAGTGGCAGCAGTTGTGTCTGGGTTATTCCCCACCCTTTTGTGATATATTGATACAGGGTGGGGAATGTGCCTACCACAATTAATTGCGCTTGGAGTGGGGTGTTGGTCAATTTTAAACAGGCTCATCACTAATGGGTAGCTGAAGTCCAAATCTTGTAGTGAAAAAGTTGAGCGTGGCTCTGTGCCTTTTGCATTCTGAGCATTTCAATTGGTCCTTTTTAATATGTCATGTGACCTCATTACCGGTATAAAGGCTTGGGAAAGGAGAGGGTTTGTGACTAAGCTTGACTTTGATCAGAAAAATCAAAACTTGCGTTTAATTTTAGCTGCCTGCATGTATGGATCTAAATGATTATTTTTAGACATGTGCAGGGCAAAAACATTTGTTTCAGATGAAACAAATGAGAATGAGAATGAAACACATTTTCATTTGTTTCATCAAAGGAAACTCATTTTAATCCTGCCTCGGATTCGGAGCCAACGAGCCTCCGAATACGAAACTGAACAAAGAAACTGCAGATCGAGCAGTGGCTGTTTCGGCCGCCAGCGCAGTGTGCGCATGCATGCCACCATTTTGGAGTATATCTTAGTATACACCAAGATGGCGGCACAGAACATGTGGGCGCCACCATTTTGGTTTATACCAAGATATACTTCAAAATAGCGGGTGCGCATGTGCAGAACATGCTAGTAGTCGATATGGCCACTGCGCGTTCTCCGAATGACGTCACCCAATGCCGCACACGCGTGGCGTCATGTGATGCCATGCACCCCACCTCCAAGATGGCGGTGGGCATGCGTAGAACGCACCGGCGGCCAATATGACTGCTGCGCATTCTGATTCTCATTACACAGCATTACTTCAGTTCAGCGACCTCACCTCTTCTGTAAGTGTCCCTTTAGATTTGTGACTTTAAGTCAGGGTAGAACAGAGTATTTTTATTGTAAAACTCAGGTATTCTGAAAAACTGACAGGGTTAGTCACAAAGGGGTGAAGAGTTTGGAGAAGGCAGGAGAAGTGAACAATCTAGGACAACATAGCAGAACTGGAAAGTGAGCTGAAATGGAATTTTTTTTCCAAATCAGCTATTTATGTTGTTTACTTCTCCTGCCTTTTCCAAACTCTTTATCCTTTAGTGAATAACGCTGTTAATTCTTTTTTTTTTGTAATTCTTTATTTACAGCAGACCAAATAGACAAAACTATCATCTGGAGACAACCCTGTGAAGGACTTGTGGTGTACAAAAGTTGTTGAGACAGTGGGTTTGATTTACTGAAGCAGTAAAGACTGTTCACTGTGTGAATTATGCAAAAATGTGTTTACTTAAAATATTTAATTGTGCTAGAAAAAAATCCTGTGTTTTTTTAATTCCCCTTGCACATAATTGGGATTTTAAAGTGAACACAACCTAAACACATTACTGAAAATGAACATCTTTTATTTGCTTCCTTTTTGGTCTGTTTATAATATAATTGGAAGCATTTTGTTCTAGCTGTTTCATAAGTGCAGAAAACACTGATCTAGAAATTAGAAAGTTAGAGCTTTCCTGTGTCCTCTTCACAATTCTTGTGTCATCTCAAGGAGTCCTCTTTGTTCTTGTCTTGGATTACATAATAACTAGCCTTTATGTTGTGGAGATCTGAGACTAGGAGTGGTTCAGTAGTTTAGCAACATACACTGGGCAGGACTGACAACAATTGGTCCACAGAAAAAGCAGTGTGTTGTCAGCCCATGACAGGATCTAGGAGCTAAATGCATTTCTGGCAAATCAAAAAGGTATTTTTCTGTACTTACTGGGTATCTAAAGGACTAAACCAGGAGACATGTACATGTATTAAATATATGTACGCCTTTTTGTTTTCCTTGACATACACAAGGAGTTTGCAAAGTGAACATATACTTTGCTAGGTGAACAGTCTCCTCTCTATTTGTGAATTAGCCTCATTGAAGTATAACTAATCCTAAGAAGAAAAATCTAATATATTGCAGCTATTTCTTAGATGTGGTGACTGCATTAGTTTTGCTTTTACCGGCCTAAGAACATTTTCAGCAGATACAGAAATGCAGTGTGCTTGTCTATATAATGGAGATGACCAAAGGCAGGCATGTTTAAAGTTCAGGCTAGGTGGCAACTGTGGCTGCCCTCATAGATACAGTGGAAGAGTGAGTGTAGCCTCCCAGAAACAGGAAATGTGTTATTTGCAGGATTATCAGGTAAAAATATTGGATCACAAATCCTGAAAAAAACATAATTAATATGGCCACCACATCTAGAGATGTTAAGCTGCAGTATATTCAGTTTTGTGTTTTCGGCATTAGTCAATCTTAATTAGCAGTTCTGAATTCACTTTTTACTTTGAAAGGCAGAGATGGGGAGTGATCCTACTCTAAATATTGATAACGTAAATTCATTGCCAAAAGATGGATTATGTATTATGAAATTGTGTGTTTCGTATGAAAACTGGAGCAGAGGCTACTGAAGCAAAAGTGACGTTACCCATAGCAATCGAAAATCTTTCAGTCTGTAGGAAAATCAGACTAGAAATCTGGTTCTTACAAGGAATTGTCCCAGTTTTATGTTTGGTTCCTTTCCTTTGGTTGTCATGACTACAACCTACTGAAATGTATTCAACAAAACAAAAGTGCAGTGTTAAAAGTGCAGCAACCAATAGCAAACAATCTGCATTGACCTTGCTCTAATTGGACTTCATTAATCTGAAATTGTATTGGATTCTATATATTTCCGGTATTTGTTCATTAGCAGTGCTCTTTGCACCATGTTGTCAATAAACAATAATTAAATTTTGCATATGACAGTCACTGTTATTACAAGGGTGGAAATACAATCCCCAAACCAAACTTTGTTTTCCCATTTTCATGCAGCTTTCAATAGATGGTGTTTATTGTGTGAGAGGATGCTGTAAACTCCCATGGTGTTGTATTCCAATAACCTCTGTGGTACGCAGTGTACTGATGAAACTGCCTGCTTATGAAGTATGAATATTTGAAGAGTCCATATGTGCTCTTACTGTGAACAGTTAGTGTTATGTATGCTGCCTTAATGCATTTCAAGGGTCTTGGGGTTCTCCCCTTGTCCTCAGTCTCCATAGCAACTGCATGGGCTGCTATGACAGTAGTTCCACCATTGCATAAAAGAACATTCCCTTAAAGTAAAGACTTTATAGAAAAAAATGCAGGAATATTCTGCAAAACAATAGCAGTTCATTGTTGTTAATTCTCTATACGATGAATGCAAGAACAACCTGTCAAACAATAGCAGTTTATTGTTGCTAATTTTCTAGTACAAGTCTGCTAAGTCCACAGTATGAGTGGAGGAACACATTATGTCACCCTAGATTAAGCTCCTCTAATTCTCCTTCAGCTGATTTTTTTTTACAATTTTCTTTAATGTTATGATTTTTATATGGTTAAATTGGGAGACAAAGTTGTGCTTTCATGTTCTTTTTCTGTATTAGAAGGAATGCTTTAATTCTGTTACAATTGCCTCTGTGTCATAGGGTGGAATAATGTGAGGGTCAATATTTTTGCTTGTATAAATATAATCATGTACTGCGCTATCAAAAGTCGACCAAATTCCTCAAAATGTGCAATAAAGTGCTCATATAGTGTTCATTTAATACTCCAAATATTCATAAAGTGCTAAAATTGTCAGATCCCACGCTTGATAGCCATAATAAATATCTCTCACCATAAACAATACATATAAATAAATTAAATACATAAATTATTTGTATATCAAAAGTTCATTCATTAGTCCTCTGTTTTTCCATCTGCTGAAATGATCATTCACTGTACGCTACAACAGTACGCTTATGCCGTGCTCAATTTATATTCACCACAGTGCCAGAAATCTTAAAATCTCCGCACTCACCAGACCGTAATGACCACCAGATTTATAGATGGTCATCAATAGCTTATTATGATCAGGCTCCATTCCTTCTCCCCATTCCGCTCCTCCAAACTGTAATCCACTTTTTCCCCTCTTCACTCTCCGGGATGCCTTATACCCACCTTCGCATATTATAACTTTGCTGAGGTGTTCACTGTAGAGAGATAACACAGAAGTTGGCGCGAGATATGTTTCATCACATGTGAGTCTTTTACTTGTTTTAATAAAGTGGATTATATATTTTGTTAAAAAATTATTTCTGAGCTTACCACTATATACCCAAAGTTAAAATATGTGAATATTATAAATATATGGAATATTAAGTGAACACCATATGAGCACTTTATTGAACATTTTGAGGAATTTGGGCTACTGTTGATAGCGCAGTGCTCGTTATATGTATATTTTGTTGGTGATTCTATACACTAATAGCACAGCAGCTAGAAGTATTTGATATAGTATTGGAGCATGGATCTAAGTAACTCAATATTTTTGCTTGAACATGTTACCCTTTTATATAATAAGGGTGGCTTGAATACTCCTCTCATACTGTTTTTATCAGGAGAGATGTACTTAAAAAAATCTGGACTGCTATTTGAAGTAGTATAATATTTTTATTTGCTACCTGTCATACAAATCTTCTGTGATTCACTAGTTGTGTGGAGTTGAGTGGAAGCTACATTTTAGTGAGTTATTAAAGTGACACTAAATTCAGAAATTCAATCTTAAAAAATGCATTCTAGTACCTTAACTATTAACCAAAATGTAACTTATTGGAATATCACTTGGCTTTAGATCTTCAAATCATCTCTGAATTCATGCTAACACTGTCCTTCCTTCTTGAGGGTTGCTAACTTTTGTTCCCCATGGTCCCTGTGTGTGTTGTAAAGTAGCCACCACTTCAAGCATGCTCCTGTGATGGACTACAATCTCACTAAATTGTATAGAGATTGTAGTCCATCATGGGAGTGAGTTTGGAGTCGTACTTTAGAACACACACACAGGAACAATGGGGAACAAAAGTAGCCATTCTACTGAAGGAAGGAATTCAGAGATGATTTGAGGATCTACAACCGAGTGATACACAAAAAAGCTATAATTTTGTTAACAGCTAAGGTACTTGAATGCATTTTTAAGATTAAACGCCAGATATGCCTGTATTAACTTAGCCAGTTGTGAGCTGCTCTGTTAGGCATAGAGTTTAGTGCCAGAAATGTTACACTAAGCTGCACAAGCATCAGTCTGGAGTTTGTGGTGCTTGCTGAGAACGTTACTGAACCTCAGCAGGCATAGTGTGCGATAAGATATTTATTCTTTACACCCTCATAATATTCATAAGTATGTGCATCTTCAGCTTAAACAAGTGAATATAGTGAGAACTATACAACTTTTAGACCTGACCAGTGTATCATGTTTATGTAGACATAGGTTTAATTTGCTGTTGGGTGTAAGTGGAAGGTCTACTTTAAAAAGTCAGTTTGAAATAATTATAAATGCTTTATTTGACATGCTGTTTTTGGTATCTTTATAACTGATTTCATATCCTCCAAGTCCACAAATACTAACTTCATACACTTTGTTGATTATAGTACTATGAGATGTTTTATCATCAAAGCAAAAGTGTGGACAGAGGATCTAAACAAGTATCCTGTTAGGTGCTTATGTTTGTAGAGGTCTACATTTCTATCTGAAAATATAGCATAAATGAATGTGTTGTCTATACCGTAGCCTCCAGTCAGTTGTCTTGTCTTATCTGAAAGTTAAAATCCTATGAGTTACTATGGGCAATAATTCATCCTTTCACAATTCTAGCTTTCATGAATCGGCACCTTTCTGATGTAAATCTTGCACAAAGTAAAATAATAACTGTTCCCGGTGCTTTAATAACAATAAAGAAAACTATAAAAAATTAAGTTTACTCAACCATATAACATTAGGTTAATTCACTTAATCTCACTATAATGTGGCCAGATCTTTTTCAGACATAGTAAAATTCCTTATTTTAATGGTGCTCATATGTCATCATGTCCAGCTTCTGAGTTCCGATGTAAAGATACCTAACCTTTGGGTTTCACATATAGCCAGGATTTGAGCAATCTGGCTGGTTAGTGCTTGAGGAGAATATCTGCCACATTCAGTGTTCAATAGAGATAGCTGTACAGTGATTGCTTAGAAGAATTGATGTCATTGTATGATCAACTATCAAGGGTCTCTCCTCCATCTTTGATCTTAAACAAGGACTTAACTTCCATAATAGCCTCCACTAACTATGGAAACCTTTATAGTATATCTTGGCTATTATATTGTTACAGGGTTTCCTGTAGCTGGATATCCTGAGATTTTTTGGGTAGGGACATATACATTTTGAGGTTTCCATTCCTGTTCTACATCGTCTCATACCTAAACAGTATTTGACTTTGAGGACCCATTAGCTGGTTTCCAGCTGCTGCACAATTTTGTCCTCAGAGTTACTGATATGCACATCTATATAAGCATCCCTAACCTTCCCCATTAGTGACCACACTAGCCGACTAGCCTTTTCTTCTTTTTATGGTAATACGGGTATGCTTATTGGCTGTGTCTGTCACTAACCTGCTTGAAAACCATTTATTGCAAATCTCATGCCAGGAAGTTGTTGTCTAATGTTGTAATTGTGCCTAATATGTTGTGCTTGTGCTGCAAAGAAGATATTTTATAGAGCAAAATGTGTAACCTATCAAGGATTTCTATAGGGTTCTGTGACCCTATACTGTATCAGTTGTTACTTGCTTGTTTATAAGTGACTGTGTTAAAATTGTAAAAGACCAATGTTTTCGCTAGATGAATTATGATAGGAATATAACATGTGATGTACAGGATAGTTCAGCTCTGTATAATGTAATGCAATAGTGTGTAAATGGAAAAACAAAGAATGCAACTCATGCATTGGCTTCTGTATTATGTAATGGATGTAGCAAAGAAGAATTCTGCCACAGTCATTTTGTCCTTACTTGACTGGTATATTTTTATAATGTGCATTTATGTAGCTTTTAATTTTAACATGACTAACAACCATCAAAAGATGTTTTCAAAAGCTCAAAAATGTTCCTTGCTGTCACTTACAGGTATGGGATCTTTTTTCTGAAATGATCTGTTTTTTTTCTCATTGAAGGATAGCTCCACTAGGAGAGGTTCAGATAGTTGTGTGAATGTATTTTGTACATAAATATGCGTATACTCTGTCTAGAAAAGTAATTTTATACCTTCACTAATGATAATGCGCTTAAGAAGGGATTCCTTGTTGATATCAGGTTGGATATCAAACGGTCATGATAGAAAAGGCAGGGATGTTAGGGCCATATCTGTGTGTATGTAGTTTTTAAATTATATTATAGTCCCTAAGCTGTGAGAATAAATGTAATGTTTAAAGATCACTGAAGATCAGTAGTAGCTTGGGGAGGAAAGAACCTTTAAATACATATAGGTAAGCATATTGTAGATAAGCAGCAGTTTAACACTTACGGTTTTAATGTCCTGCTGTTTAACATTTCAGTCTAGGCACTTCTGGTACCTTTCCTCTCGCTTTATTCATTTTCAAACTAATAACATATACAAAACAGCATTGAAAAGTCCCTCAACTTGTAGCCCAATATTGTGCATGAACTGGGAATCTCTGGTGCTCAGAAAAGGCTCCATCTGTCTCAGTATACAATGAGGGGAATATATCAAGACTGGAGCAGACAAAAACTGGAGCAGCTGTACACGGCAACCAATCAGCATCCACCTTTCATTTTCAAAGCGTAACTGAACAGTCTGAAGAGAGAAGCTGATTGGTTGCCATGCACAACTGCTCCAGATTTTCTTTGCTCCAGTTTTGATAAATTCCCTCCAATGAATATAACACAGGTTCCAGCCCATCATTAAATATCAGATGAAGCATTCACATCATAAATCGGCTAGAGTGTTTTAGCCACACATGGCATTAGGCTTAGCAAGTTTATGTTGTGAACTGCTCATCTGAAATTTAATAAGAATTGAAAAATGAAGCTGCGAGCCATGCTTAATAACATATGCATGAAATATCTGACATACAACAACAAAAAGTTGCAGGCTACATGCTAGTGATTATGCCAGATCAAGATAAAAATAAATATCACTATTATTCTTTCAGCACACTAATGTAATCCTTCTCAACCAATCCGGGAACACTGAATTTTTCCTGTACGATAATCAAGTGCATATTTATTTATGCGTCTCCTATATTTGAATGCTTTTTTTTTTAACAGCTGAGCATTGCTTTTTTTTACAGTGGCATTGTTATTGAAGACCGCCAAGTGTTTATATTAATAATTTTTTTCAGCAGACATTTTCAGTTAATGTTTCCCATACCTGGTATATAGTGACATGTGGCTTAAATATTATTGTGGCTTACTGCAACCAGTAATGGTTGGTTAATGAAGATTGAGTACAAAGTTGTGCGTGGTGCAGTTATATTAAGAAAAATCCTGAAACCTTGAATTCATTTTTTTAACTCTCCATATTTTAAAGAGTTTTTAAATGCAAAATAAAAAGCACTCTCAAGGGTTTGCTAGTGTCTAACACCATTTTAGGAAGAGATGTGTGCTTTGCTCATTAGTGCCTATTTTCATACTTTTTACACAGTTTAGCTCACATCCTATGTGAGTCACACAGATTTTGACACAGATGTAAAAAATAACAGGCTGTATTATTCAAAGATGCGTAAATGTCTCATGACAGTTTACTCACGCCATTCCAATCTGTGGATACCATAGGGGAGTAAGACTCCTTTGAATGAATTAAAAGACATCTAGGGTTTCATTAATGTGCTTCAGTCCTGTTGCTATGAAGCCTCGTCCCGTCTGCCAGTAAGCACCTCTCTTTATTCCTTTGCTGTGTCATGGTTGTATGAAAATTAGAACTTCCACATCACACAACAGTTCAACATAAAAACATATCTGCATGTAAATATAGGTTAGTTCAGGAAAATGTATTAAGGCATAAACAAGAACAGCCATTCAAGTAATGAGTTTTTTTCTTATCCTGTCCTATCTAGTGCAATCCTGGCATTGCACTGATGCTCACTGTTAGATAAAACCACCAGTAAAATCACAGATCACAACATTAATTATTCAACCTGTTAGAAACCCCTTTAATAATAAGAGATTTATGAGAGAAAACTCTTTATACAGTAAATACATTTTTCAGAGTTGATGGTGTTGCTTTCTCCTTTGTTTTTTCATCTTCAATTGCAGAATATGAGCATACAAATTGAAATGGCTAATGTGTTTCCCAAATTAAGCCAAAGTTCAGAATTTTGAATATATTGTAAACTACCTCATGCAAAAGGGTCTAAAGAGATTTCTTTACAGGATGTATTTAATGCAAACCACACTTAACCAGAAAAGTACCTCTTTTCACGTTGTGACAGCAGTTATAAATGTGTGCAAGGCAGAAGGGGGAATATTTTAGGAATTCCCCTAAAACTTCAGCAGTGCAAACTCTTCCCAATATATCTTGTTATCTGCTCTGTGCATGTAGTACTTAAGACACAATGACATGGATCCAATTCACTATGGGCCTTATAAAGCTTTTTATTTCTGCATAACAGGAAGGCAGAATGTTGCTCACAAAAAGTGTGGTTTCCTTTGTTTTTGGCAGCTGCATCTCTAATAGGATAACAATGATTTGTGATAAGTCTGTGTATTTGTGTAAATAATGTAAAGCAGGAGTGCATTATCTCTGGAATGTACCCACTGAATTTGGACCTTATTGCAATCCTTCCCTTTTATCCTTTTAAATGTCTTGTTGTTAATTTAGTACAGCACAAATTGTACTGCAGCGTTAATGTATCTTTGTAACTCCACTACCTTTTTTTTATGTGACCAATGTATTTTAAAGAGCATGTCTAGCAAGTGTTAGAGATTTTTAAATCAATAAATGTGAACTCTCATTCTAAACCCGACTCCATGTTTCTTTCAAATTATTGCATGCCGAAGGATTCAACATCCATCCAAGACCACAGTGGATAATTTTGTCACAACTCCCAGGACAGGTTGAGATTTCCTTGAAAAGAGATGATAGTCTCCCCATTTGAATGATTTTGACCAGATTAGGCAGTGATAGATGTGCACAGCTGCAGAGAGACCTGGGCTCTCATGGGGCAATATGAACAAACATTAATAGTACAGATACAACTTAATATTATAGAGCAATTTATTACAAACAGCTGTTTTAGGCTTGTTGGCCATCAGTGTAATGCATAGAAATAATGTAATCTATAAAATAGGGCTTGGAAACTAACAAGACAGTAGTGTTGAGGTTTGGCTTTGTCACTACCATGGATTCTAGGTGAAACCTGCGGATTCTAAGCAGGCTTGAAAGACCAATAAGGGGGCTTTTGTATAAAGGTGCCCATACATTGGTCGCATTTTGGCTGGTCTTTAATGTACCACCATAATTCGCACAGTGTGTGGGGCTGTCAGCTCCCTTTCATCCGGCATTCCTCGATCAGCTGATCGAAGAAGTCGGCTGGAAAATTTTCCATTGATCATAGCCTGCAGCTAATGAGCTGCCCGCTAAGATCGGGTATTCTGACAGATGCCAGCGGTATGTAAACAGCGCAATTCCTTGATCGACATGCTGTTTATGTTGATGGAGGAATTGGGTCAATTGTTTTCGTTCAGCCCCACGGGTTGAATGAAGAAAATTGATAGGTGTATGGCCAGCCTATGCCAGCCCCTAAAACTATATTTTTTTCCCTTTTGCAAAATGGACGTTTGTTTCAGGGGTCATATTTTAGGTTTGTTTTTATCTAATTGTAGGTATATATATATTTTTTTCTATTTCATGTAGATAGCGCCATCAGCAGCACAACTATAAGTGAAAAAATGTAATAACTGGTGCACACACAAAACATATTTACATTTACTGAAAAGTAAACTGGACTTAGTTTTACTGTGATTCAGACCAGCCCCTAAACACTGCACCTTCATAAAGCACAGGTTTTCTACATGCTTGATGCCCTGCAGACCTCAGACCAGCATCAACGCACTGCAGACCTCAGACCAGCACCAACACACTGCAGACCTCACACCAGCACCAACGCACTGCAGACCTTACACCAGCACCAACACACGGCAGACCTCACACCAGCACCAACACACGGCAGACCTCACACCAGCACCAACACACGGCAGACCTCACACCAGCACCAATGTGTGGCAGACCAGCACCAATGCCCTGCAGACCTCACACCAGCTCCAACACACGGCAGACCTCACACCAGCACCAAGGCACAACAGACCTCACACCAGCACCCACACACAGCAGACCTCACACCAGCACCATCACACGGCAGACCTCCCACCTGCACCAACACACGGCAGACCTCACACCTGCACCAACACACGGCAGACTTCACACCAGCACCAACACACGGCAGACCTCACACCAGCTCCAACACACGGCAGACCTCACACCTGCACCAACACACAGCAGACCCCACACCAGCACCAACACACGGAAGACCTCACACCAGCACCAACACACGGAAGACCTCACACCAGCACCGGAAAGTCAGGAAATCATCAGCACTCAGTAGTAAAGATAAATATGTCCCTTTTATTGGACAGAAAGCGTCACAGACATCCAAATAAACCGACGTTTCGGGGCAGCGCAGGGTCCCTTCCTCAAGGCAGACCTCACACCAGCACCAACACATGGAGGACCTCACACCAGCACCAACACACGGCAGACCTCAGATCAGCACCAATGCCCTGCAGACCTCACACCAGCTCCAACACGCAGCAGATCTACCAGCACCATTGTGTGGCAGACCTCACACCGGCACAATACACGGCAGACCTAAGACCAGCACCAATACATGACAGCCCTCAAACCAGCACCAATACACAGCAGACCTTAGACCAGCCTTTGCTGTTATCCCCGACCTGCTGGACTCCCTGGATTTGACCAAAATGTGAGACCTGACCTTGTTATAACACCTGCTGCCCTGGCCTTGGCTTTGTTTATAACTACATCCCTGTTCAAATCTTTGGCTTAGGCACTCCGCTCTTGTTACCCCTGGTAACGACTTTGGTTATCCACCTGGACTATTCCAATTATTAGATTACCTTCACTGGGGAACAGCCTGGTGTTATGGTCCAATAATCTGTGCTTCCTATTTTGGGGCATAGGTCCTGGTGGCACCCTATATACCCACCTTATATAACAGGGATACGCATAAAGCATCCTCAAATGAAGGCTGCTAAAGATGAAGCGTGCCGCACCTGTGTTGATCAGACTTCAAAAGGGACCTGGCTGTCAAAGTATCTCTGGTTGTTTCCAGCCAGCTATATAGTGTGAGCGTTTGTTGCTTTACTGTCTAATTTCAAAAGGCTCTATTTTTTTTTTTTCAATGTGAAGATTTTTTCTGAGCCATGTTGTTTGTATGTGAGAGCAGTGTAGCTGTATCTTGTGTGCAATCACAAAATATACAGAACCGCAGATACCTGTGCAGAGAAGGTATTCTAAACAGTCTAATACAGCACAGCAATAGCAGCAGCAAGGGAAGTTCTGGAAATAACTGTTTTTATAAGTAAGCAAGCAAACCAAACAAAGTTACACAATATAAAAATGTCAAGTGTTAAACTGCAGGCTTTATTATGATCTTTAGTGTTTTGTGCAACCACGTGCTCTCAGAGCAGACAAAGACCACATGCTTACTCACAAATACACTATATTGCCAAAAGTATTGGGACACCCCTCCAAATCATTGGATTCAGGTGTTCTGTGAAATTTCCTTGCTGCTAAATATTCCACGGTCAACTGATAGTGGTATTATTACAAAGTGGAAGCCACTGGGAACAACTGCAACTCGGCCACGAAGTGTGCAGAAGTCGCCAACTGTCTGCAGATTCAATAGCTACAGACCTCCAAACTTCATGTGGCCTTGAGAATGGCACAACAACAGTGCGTAGAAAGCTTCATGGAATGGGTTTCCATGGCCGAGCAGCTGCATCCAAGCCTTACATCACCAAGTGCAATGCAAAGCGTTGGATGCAGTAGTGTAAAGCACACCGCCACTGGACTTTAGAGAAGTGAAGACGTGTTCTTTGGAGTGACGAATCACGTTCTCTGTCTGGCAGTCCGATGGACATGTCTGAGTTTGGAGGTTGCCAGGAGAACGGTACTTGCCTGACTGCATTGTGCCAAGTGTAACGTTTGGTGGAGGGGGGATTATGGTGGGGGGTTGTTTTTCAGGGGTTGGACTTGGCCCCTTAGTTCCAGTGAAGGGAACTCTTAAGGCATCAGCATACAAAGACATTTTGGACAATTTCATGCTCCTAACTGTGTGGGAACAGTTTGGGTATGGCCCCTTCCTGTTCCAACATGACTGCGCACCAGTGCACAAAGCAAGGTCCATAAATACATGGATGAGCGAGTTTGGGGTGGAGGAACTTGACTGGCCTGTACAGAGTCCTGACCTCAACCCGATAGAACACCTTTGGGATGAATTAGAGCGGAGACTGCAAGCCAGGCCTTCTCGTCCAACATCAGGACCTGACCTCACAAATGCGCTTCTGGAAGAATGGTCAAACATTCCCATAGACACACTCCTAAACCTTGTGGACAGCATTCCCAGAAGAGTTGAAACTGTTATAGTGGCAAAGAGTGGGCCAACTCAATATTGAAACCCTACAGACTAAGACTGGGATGCCATTAAAGTTCATGTGCGTCTAAAGGCAGGCGTCCCAATACTTTTGGCAATATAGTGTACAGCATTTAGAGCAGAGTATATGTAGAAGGCTTAAGAATTCTGCTTCTTAAGTGTTTCGTTTCAAATGTTGTCTTCTGCAAAAAAACACCTTGAGACCCAGTCTGTGTGGACAGTATGGCAACCTGCTGATTCAACAACATTCACAGGCAGTTTTCAAATCACCAAAAAAAGATTTAGGGTTCATGAAATCCAATGTAGTTTATTCCAGACTAACAGGTTGCAAGGACAAATTCTGGGCATTCTTGCAGGTGAAAAAGCATTTGGTGACCAATGCCTTCTGACTCTCTAAAAGGACTTCTTTAATGATCAAAAGTAAAACTGAAAAATATGGGGTTGTTTAGTGTTGATACAAGCTGAAGTTTAGGGTGATCATTTTATTTTTTTAATATTTGTATTACTTTTCATTTTAACAATATCCCAACAACAACAAACAAAATAAGCTTATGAAGCACATTCCAGGGAAGAAGAGGGGGGGGGGGTTGGTTGTTACTCTAGGTGCAAGTTCCTGGGGAAGGGGTGCCGGCTGTTTTTGGTGGATGTTGTGAGTTTCGGGGATGTGGTTCATGCGTCCTGCCCAGATCACTGATGTCACTGGTTGCCAGGAGGTGGGCGAGATGCCAACCAGAGCATAAAATTGCATTTATTGTATTTATTTAGCTATATAGATTCTAATATGTAATAGATGTAATAGCTATGGCTGTTTCTATGATAGCTACTCATACTTAGATATTTTTGGTAAAATAACACAAATGTTGCAATAAAAGTATGTTCAACAAATTGGCAGAATAGAGCTGAAGGAAAAAATATCACAATAAATAATAGAAAAGAATGTGAATTCAATTTAGTTTAGAAGCTTCAGAAATTATTTTTGCAATATGTGACGGCCTCACATTTATCTACTAATGCAGATTTCCTGACACCTTTTGTCAATGGGCTGAAAAATAACTTTGTAGTTAGCGACTGCAGTTCGTCATCTTCCTATTATTTCTGAGTGATTTGTCAATCACGCATGCTGTATAAGAAACCCCACTGCCGACCGGTACAGTACATTGCATGATATCCATTATCAAGTCCAAGGTCCCTAAAAGAAGACTCTTGTCAGGTTGCTTCATCAAAGTCTCTTCCTGTGACCTTCATGCAGATAAACTGCCTCCCTCTGTGGAACAAATATTCTTTGTTTAGGTTATCAGCATCTCTTATACAGCTCCAGTGATGTTAATATGTGCATTTCCCAATGCTACAAAAGTTATAGATTTAATGTTTGGTGTACAGGGCAATAAGCTTTACTTACCAACTGCTGTTTATTTACTGTCTAATTTACTACAAGATTCTACTTTCTCTTTAGTTGACAAACATTTACTTATTGCTTAACACATTTATTGAAGGCCTGCATGATTAACATTTACAAACAAAAAATATAATAATATTAAAGTGACACTAAACTTAGGAGTTGAATCTTAAAAAATGCATTCAAGTACCTTAACTATTTAACAAAAATATATCTTATTTGTGTATCACTCAGTTGTAGATCCTCAAATCATCTCTGAATTGGTGCTGACACTACTTCCTTCTGGAGGGTGGCTATATTTGTTCCCCATTGGTCCCTGTGTCTGTTGTAAAGTAGCCGCCACTCCCAGCTCACTCTCGTGAGAGACTACATTCTCTATACAAATAGAAAACTAAACGTGAGATTGTAGTGCTGCTCTACATAAACATCCCTTGATCGGATTCACTATATCAGAGATGCGGAAATATTTTACAGTACACAATTTGCAGAGTTCTCTCTACCATTTTTTCCTTGAGATTTCTTTACAGCACTTTAGGTAACATATAGGTTGAATTCATTGAATTAACATTTTACACTTTATTGAACTTTTTTAATCACCTGTTTGCAGTTTATTTGCACTGAAAATTGTATTTAAGCACATTATTGTTTTTTTTTTATTGCACTGAGCGCTATGCATTACATTCATTTCATATAATTTTATGATATTTCTAAAGCTGCTAGTGTGATAAGTTTAATATATTTTTTTATCTCACAGCGTGGATTGTTCTATTTTTTTTAAATTTTATTTTACTCTCTCTCCCCTATGACACAAATTCTGGGCCACCCAGAATGTGTCCTGGGACTCGCAGACAAGACGTTCCATTCTTGGATAGACTGGGGTGTTATGCATGCTCATAAATTCTTGATATCAGAACGCTGAAGAACACTGTTGAACCTTCACAAGGATCCTGACATCCCCTGATTGGACAACTGAACACAATTGCAGCTCTTACTTTTTACACCACTTACCTAGCCCCCAGCATTTCTCCAGACCTATGTTACTTTTTGAGGAGTTAAGTTGGGGGCAGGGAGTGGATTGCAAAACCCTTTCTGCTTAACAGTTTTTGTGCACCCTCACAGGCGGACCTGGTCAACCTTCAAATGTGGGAAGAGACTTTCAGGTCACCCTCACGGACAAACAGAAAGACAGAATTCTGTTTTTGCTCATAAAGCCTCTATCTAAAATAAATATCAGGAGTTCACATACAAAATTATGAAAGGCTGTTACAGAGCCCCCTTTGTACTTGTGGAAATGTTGCCCCAATAGAATGACAGATGCTGGAGTTTCTCTGCTAACAGGGGTGCCCTTATGCATATTTTCCAGAGAATGTCCCCTGATCCAACCTTTTTGGCAACAGGTTACAATTGCTGGCACACAGCTGACTGGCAGTGCTATTTCAGATGATCCTGCAGCAATTCTGCTGAACATGACACCTTTATCCAGCAAGAGATACAAGAAATCACTTTGTTGAATGCTGTCCAGGCCTGTGTCCCAAGCACTTGGAAACAATCAAGACCCCTGAAAATGGATCAATGGTTTTCAAGGGTGAATGAGATCAGGTAGATGGAAAACCTGCCCTGAGCCCCTAAGGATAGATCTGAACAGTACTCACGGATGCGGTTCTACTGGGATTAATTCTTGCGCTCTGCAGAATATTTGCAACACCTGTAGTATCATTGACATAATCATCCTGGAATTTACATGACTCTCGACTCAAATATCCTGAAATGTTTTTTGGCACAACAAGCCCTAAAGAAGTTATTTAAGGAAAATGTCATCAAACGTTGGAAACCACACAAGTGGCACTATTATAAGAGGCCATTATAATAGAAAGCCTCACAACAATAAAAAAAATTAAGGAAGTCATGAATAAAACTTTTAGAGGCAGAACACAGTACTGCCTTATTTACAGTTACAAATGAAATTGATTTATGTCTACCATCACGGTAGAGGGACACAACACAAATGTTACATTGAGGACAACAAACCTGACCTAATAAAAGTAAATACATTCTTAAAACTTACTGAAAACCATTTCAGTAAGTGGTTAGCCAATGAGCTCTTTTCAATTGTACACCTCTCCAGCATAAATCAACTCCTCACTACTCTGCTAGATTAGAAGATCACACCTACTGTAATAAATCAGGGAATCAAATCACTGAAACTGAAAAAAAATAAAAAATCAGGCCCTGCCAGCTTTACAGCCAATTACTGCAATAAAAAATTGAAGACATCCTTTGCCTAATTCTATCAAGTACCTTTCATAGGGGGCGTGGTTTGAACATGGCATGAGGACATGTTCTTCTGGAGCTCTGCAAGGCCTTGTTTCCCTGACTCTTTCAGAAGACTTTACTGGCTTTTCCCCTGCATGCCGCAGACTAAGAGTTCACGCAGCCCATCCCCACTCACGGAGGGCCAGGATTTACAACAATTTTTTCTTCAGAAACCGGCAATACAGGACGGATCATAACATGGCGTCCGGCTGGGTTAACACTGTGAGCTCCACTCCTGACTCTGGCTATGTCACGTGGTGACTCTTTGCCCGAGTCAGAGTCTTCTGCCGCCACCCACGATCTGGAAGTCAGTTCCTGGCGAGCCATTCTCCCTCAGCTCACTACTAAGTCTGATTTAGATGCCATGGCTGCCAAGATTGTGCAAGCTCTGTGGGCGGAGGTGCATGAGATCAAACAAGGTCGCTGTGGTTGAGACCACCACTTCAGATCTCCTTTCTAGAATGTCGGATGTAGAGTCAGCACAACTCAGAATCGGTCATTTGCACTTCACTCACCATCTCAGTGGCCTGACCTCTTTCAATTGCTAGATATGGAAGTCATTGATGTTCTGGACTCGCTGGACTTTCCTTCTAGTTCCACGCCTGTTCCTCCGATCTCCCTACAGCAGGCTCATCCTTCAAGAGGCAGGCGCTGCTTTACGCCACGATCCTCTTAACATACTGGCTCCAATGTGGCATGAGTCCTGACATCTTTCGTTTCTGATGGCTACCCACCTATGAGCACTGGCCTTCTCTGTCTGGTGGTCCCAGGTAGTGTCACAAAGCTTTCTACTACATTGCATTGTTGTTTCCCGCGGCAACTTGCACGGCCTGTGTTAACACTTGAGCAATGATTGCAATGTAACTGTATGCTTGTTTTCTGTCTACTGTTTTGCCCATTTCGTTATACCCTCTGTGCAGATACTGTATAGCAGATCAGTTTTGGGACTGCTGTGCTTCAAAGGGGATTGCATGCTTCCTTGCTGTACAGGATGCACATGGATATAGTACAGCATGGTCTACAATCCGAGATTTGAGGCGATTTTTTTCTCTCTCTGGACCAGTGAAGGTACTCCTTAATAGTCGTTAGAATACGGGTCTTGGACTATGAGTTCATCCACTGACTTTTATAATATCCTGTCCCATCCTGCCAGTGGGAGAGGGACCTGCATCTCCTAATGAAGTGTATAATCTCTTTTGTTTCTATTGTTCATCGAAACACTCCCACATAGGGATACCCCATGGCTTGTGCAACGGGTTGATACATTTGTTGGAATTGCCTGAATCGTTAGTCTGGTCAGGTCGCGTACTGTATACTTAGTTTACTTGCTGCAGTCTAATCCTCTGTTTCCATTCTGCTGTTCTTCTCCAACTCAATTCTCTCTCTCTTTCTTCCCCCTGGTCGCCCCCCTCATCTTGTATCAGGTGATGGAGGCTATCAAGTTCACGTCCGTAATGCACATGGTTTAAACATACCTGAGAAAAGGTCTAGACCAGTGCTTCTCAACCTGTGTAACCTCAGGACCCACATTTGTCCTTGGTCATTAAGGCGTGACCCAAGTTGCACTGCAATGGAACGCACGGCATTGTGGTGCTGCACGTTTCGATGCGGGCAATAGAACTGTGGGTGGGAGGTACATTTGGGGTGCCATTCGGATGAATGGCAATGCAATGCACTTCTCACACCAAAACGCGTGGTAGGTGCGATTTCGAAGTGCAGTGAGATAATCGTCCATGACTGTGCGATTAACACACTGTACTAGTGTGAATGGGCCCTCAACAACACACAGACACAATCTCAGACACACATGCACACTCCAAAAAAAATGTGTTCTTTTTTTAAGATCCACCCCCCAGTCTGCCTACTTTATGAGAACTAGAGTGGATCCTCAGCCTGGGGTCCTGTGTGGGCTGCTGTACTGTGATGGAGCTTCATCCATATGTGCATTGCTTGTGCAGCTCCTTTACATGCCCTGTAGAGGTGCTGGGATCCAGAATGTGACATCACTCCGGTCCAGGCACCTCTACAGGGCATGCGAGGGAGCTGTATGCAATGCACATATGGATGGAGCGCACCCCACCACAAGCTGACACTCAGGGCCAGGCAGCATATTTTGAATGGCTGCTTGGCACGAGAACGGACAGTGCCGCGCTAGGGGGAGGCAGAGGAGCATCTCACGTAGAAAAGTAGATGGCATGCGGGGACCCACTGAACACGGGGTCGCGACCCATCAGTTGAGAACCAAGGGTCTAGACTGTTGACGGATTTGAAGAAATCTGGCTCTCAAATTGTGTTTCTTTAGGAGATCCACTTTAAAAGGGATCAGTTCCCTAGGTTGTTTAATAGAGACTTCCCCTTAGTTTATCATTGTCCCTCCCTGATTACTAAATCGAAAAGGAGAGTCTATCCTCATTGCGAAATATATCCCATGGACATATACTGATCAATACACAGATGGCAATGGGCGGTTCATTCTCCTAAAAGAGAAAGTGGGTGACGTCTTAGTGACATTTGCCAATGTATACTTTCCGAACACTGACCAGCTGGGGTTTTACGTGCTCTGGTCCAAATCCTTTTGGAATTCACAGATGGCGTCTTGGTGATGGGAGGGGATTTAAATTTAATTCTGGACCCCTCGGTGGATGTCTCCAAGGGTACATCCCATTTAGCTTTTTCGCACCTGAAAAAAATGAAATCTGAGCTGCATCTCCTGCATCTGATGGATACTTTGCGGTTCCCTCACCCACAAGGCAGGGACTACACTTTCTTCTCCCATGTACATCAAATGTACTCGAGATTGGACTACTTTTTATCTCCCACAAGTAGCTCTCCCTCACCTTTGCTCACCTGGGAATCTCATAAATGTGTCCTTAGGGGAGTGCTACTCAAGCATGGTGCTCGCAAAAAGCGTGAAAATCTTTAATTTCCCATAATGTGGCACGCTCAGGTTACCCTTGTCTTCGTCTGAAATTGCCGAGTAGTTCCGGGCCTATTATGAGGGGCTTTATAATCTGCAACCCTCATCTTTGGCAGAGGTTCAGCCTTCTCTTGCTGCCGCTATACATACCTATATCAGTAACTTGGATATGCCTGCTCACCAACTTGCAAACAGGGATCTGTTAGATTGTTTCCTATTTTACTTTCTGAGCTGGAGTCAGCTGTGAAATCCACTGGACCTGGGAAAGCACCAAGCCCTGACGGTTTCTCGAAGCGTACTTAAATCATTTCTCCCACAGCTCTCTGCTCATTTCCACTCCGCCTACAATTCAATCCTACAGGACTACCCAAGTCCAAGAGACATGCTCCGTGCTTGGCTCACCTTAATACCAAAGACAGATCGTGACCCCACTCTATGCAGTAACTACAGGCCTATCGCAATCCTAAACGTGGATCTGAAACTTTCCCAAAATTATAGCAAATAGGCTACTCCTGTTTATGCCACAGCTCATACACCAGGACCAAGTAGGATTTATTAAATCTCGAGAAGCCAGGGAATATTGAATCTTTTTCACATGGCCAAGTCAAAGAACAAACCTCGACTATTGCTCTCCACCAACGCCGAGAAAGCATTTGACAGAGTAAACTGGGACTTTATGCAGGCCGTGCTACATCATATAGGCTTGGGTGACAAAATGCTTAAATGGATCTCGGCCCTTTACTCTTCGCCATCTGCGGCAGTCAGAGGCAACGGGACTAGATCTACAGACTTTCCCTTATCTAATGGAAACCGCCAAGGTTGTCCACTATCACTATTCATTTTTGCCCTTATTTTAGAACCTTTTCTGGGCACTGGTCAGTAGAAGTGAAGGATGTTTCCACTCCCTCTGGAGAACAGAAAGTAGCTGCGTATGCTGCTGATTTAATATTTTTCCTCACCGTGCTCCACTCATCTTATATCGGCTCTCACCGACTATGGTCGGTGTTCTAACTTCAAAGTGAATCTATCGAAATCATCTGCTCTGAATGTCACGTTGCCGCACAACGTTCTCTCCCAATTGAGTGCTGATTTTCCTTTTACTCCTAGTTTTTTCCTGCACCTTCATGGGCCTTGGTGTCTTTTGTCTGGGATGGGAAGCATCGGAGGATCGGCAGATGGACATTGACTCTTTCCCGGGACCCGGGAGGAGTTGAACTACCTGATTTTCAGCTATACTACAGAGCGGTTCACCTCAATAGGATTTTTGACTCGCATATACATTGCGATGACAAGATCTGGGTTTCTTTAGACAGAAGTATTCTCCGATACCCTTTAGTGGGGCTCCCCTAGCTTGCCTCCCATCTGAGGTTCAGGAACACCCATCAATCTCTACCACTATCAGAATAGCCCATGCAGTACTAAAAAGCTCTTCACTATCCCCCGCCCCTTCTCCCCTGATTCCGGTTCTGAGGGACCCAGACTTTGCCCACTGTGCTGTCAGCAGACAGATACTTTACGGTTCATGAAGATATGTAAGATATGTGCATGGGTACCTTACCCTCTCGACACGCTATTTCTACTATATATAAATTGCTGACCTCACTCTCTACAGACGCATATCCTTCATTCATGCAGAGCTGGGAAAAGGACTTCACAGACCAACAAAAACACACCATCATCACCATATCAGTCAAATCCTCAATTGCCAGTAAGTTTCAGGAAATGGGGTACAAGATTATGACCTGTTGGTATAGGGTCCCTTGGCTCTTGAACAAGATTCGGGCCTCCTTTCCTGATAGGTGCTGGAGATGCGGCTCGGAACCGGGTACAATATTACATGTTTTTTGGTCCTGTCCAAGTTTGGAACACTTCTGGGACCGAGTGCTGACTGTTATTCGGGACGTAACTATGGTGGACCTCAGGCACGACCCAGCGGCATGTCTTTGCATGTTCTCACACATGCAACTACACATGTTCTCAATTCCGATCTCAAAATACAAGCCCTCACTCACAGGTCATCTATTGGACACGGCCAGAGCCTCCCACAATTCAACTATGACTCTCTAAGGTACAAGACATTTCTGTCTCGGAAGACCTGACGGCAACTATTTAAGAAATTCTGAAGGGAAGTTACCTTCCACATGGGATTCCTGGATCTATTTCCGACACTCTGACTGTTATGCTGCCCTCATGACAGGTTAAATGTCTGACTCCATTCTCTAGGGACATCCTCCTGTACCTAGGTGGGGATGCGACTCAGGTTTCTTGTTTTCTTCTTCTGTACTTTCTCTCTCCTGCTTAATTTCTCTGTTCTTCTGCCGTTCGTCTTTCCTCGCTCGCTTTCTCTTTCCTCTCCTCTTTCTTATCTCCTTTTCAGCAGTAAAAAAAAGAGTAAATAATAATTGACCCATGATTCATATGTTCTATATTGTATGTGCAAATAATTAGGAAAATTGCTTACTTCTGTAGACAGTGAGTGGATTGGTACGGCAACAGTCAGCAGCTAGTTCAATTGGCAACCAGTTGTGCTGACGTTCTGTACTTAAATGGTAAAACAAAAGGCACCAGTGTCTCAACAAGAAGAGGATTTGAAGGAGGGGATTAGTGAAGGGGGTGTGTGAACATGCATGGTTTGTGTGAAGTGGAAATTAATAATGTGGGGGAGTGGGTAGAAACCAGAACAGTGTTGCAGGACTGTGGAGAAGCGGGGTCTAGTGCAGGAGGTTCATAGGGGGCAGGAGTGGATGGGTTTCATAGGTGTTTCATAGGTGTTTGCATTTGACAATAATTTCACCTGAATCCAGGTACACGTTGCCTACTCTAATAAATGGTAGAAACCATCTACCATCTCCCACTATTCTGGAAAAGATATACACAGGAGAGGGTTTTCTTTGACTTTTCCTCAGGTGATAGTGAGGAGAAAAGCTTCCGAAATTCTGTTCAACCTGATATTCAGTGAATTTTTTACACAATTCAGAAAATATGAAACTGAATTGCAATAAGGTCAATGGAGAACACATTTTGATTGTCACTTTTGGCCCATGGGTGGGTTACAAGCCAAGCCTTTGTCACAAATGGCAAGGAAAGCTCTGTTGAGCATTCTTTTGTTTTGGTTGTAGTGTAGTTTAAACCATTTTAGAGAATAGGTGTAAAAATATCACCTTGAAAAATGTAAAGATGCAGTATGTGGTAGGGTTATTTTATGTTTCTTAACAGTAAAATAAACCATAAAATGTAGCAAATAGGCAAAATGTGTACTGTCTCTTTTTTTTCAATTTTCAACACTATACAATACACCAAAATAAAAAGGGGAAAACAAATTCAAAATGCCATTTTCCTTGGGGCTTTCACTTTTTTATCTCTATTTAAGGGTTTTTCTGACAAAATGTGAAAATTATAAGTTTTTTGCACTTTTAAACTGAGCATATGCTTGTGTTATTGTTTCTTTATATTTTTTAGTTTTGATTTAGACGTCCTTTTGTCTAAAAAAAAATGCAAACAAAATACACTGAAATATATGTTACAGAAAACATTTTATTGTTATCTTTTGTAGCCATACAAGAGTGCACTTTGCTTATGTAAAAAAGGCAACATGTTATTGTGGTCTGTGTTCCTGCTGGAAAGCAGGGGCCCTTGCATTCACACCTCTATTTGTCCTGGTGATCATTGTCACAAGAGGTGAGATGAAATCTTCCTAATGGGGACACATGTTGAGCAAGTAAGGGTAAATCTCTCTAGGAAGACACAAGCAAAAAAAAAAACCCCAAAAATAAATCTTAAGTTCTTACTCTATCTAAAACTTAAAATGATACTAAAGCTGGGCAGGGTCATTAGAGTTCACTGTGATGATGCATCACAATGAACTCTCTTGACAGCTCAGTACTATTGGAAGGTGTTTATGTAAGGGAGCTGTGCTGAGCCTAAAAGGTAAGGCAGATTTGTTGACATAAAACTTTCTTAGTGATGTAGACAGACAAGGTATTGTCAACATGACAGTGTCTTGTTTAACCCCTTCATGACTGAGCTAGTTTTCAGGTTCTGTTTAACCACTTTTGCACCCAAATTAGGATAACGCCTACGTTATATTTGTTACATGTTTCCATTCACACAGTATAGATTTTAAAAAATATTTTAAAACACGCAGCTTATTTTTTTACTTGCTAGTCACCGCCGGATTGTCTTGATCACGCCCGAACCACCAACCACCAACCAACAGTCACTAGTACTGCTGCCTAGTAGTATGTTTTAAAGCAAGGAAGTCCCAATCCCCCTCCGCAAGGGGAAGACGGAGAACCTTTCTAGACACCCTAGGTGTTTTCCCCGCCCAAATAAAGGTGGATAGGACACTATCAAGCGTTTGAAAGAAGGAGTTAGGGATGGGAACTGGGGTATTCCGGAAACAGTACAGGAACTTGGGGAGAATCATTTTAATCAAATTGATTCTACCCACAGGTGTCAGGGGGAGCGTTCTCCATGTCGACCATTTGGCCACAACCGAAGCCAAACCGTTGCAGGACAGCAAGGAGGTAAGGCCACTCGAATTGACGTCCGTGCCCCTACCGGGCATAAACCCGGTTTGGTTGCCATGGCTCAGCAGCGTAATTACCGAGTTAAGCCGGGTACCTAGCATGTGGTAGGACGAGCAGTGGTCAGGTTCTTTCCCAGGCTTGGGCACCACCACTATGATAGCTTCCATCATTGAAGGAGGAAGAGCGCCCGCTCGGAAGGCCTCCCTATAGGTATCCAAAAGGTGGGGGGCGTCTTACTGGTCTTAAGAGAGGATATCGCCAATGCTAGTTCCTCAGCAGTGAAGGGCTCATCCAGTGCAGTACGAGAGTCCGAGGGGAGGACTGGGAAGTCAATTGTGTCAAGGTAGGTCGACAAGTCAAGATCAGTGTAAGCCACCCTGGAGGAGAATAGCTCCTCGTAGAAGGAGGCGAAATGGGCAGTAATTCTACCAGGTTTTGTCAAGATGGACCCAGAGGTTAATGATGTCTCTTAATCTGATCTTCTTCTTTCCTGTCCTTTTCGTCTGTCCCTCCAGCGCTGCGGCGAGTCTCCGATCCAGCGCTGACTCCTCTGAGCTTGCTGGCACTTCCTGTCCCGTGCGGGTGCACGTGTCCATAGACTTACCTTGTGTCTCTCCCCGCGTCCCGGCCGAAAATGTGAACTGCGCGTACGCCCACCCCAAGATGCTTTGCGGCTGCCTGAGAATTTTCACATTTTCGGATGGGAGCACGCATGGAAGACACAGGTAAGTATTAACCCTTTTCAAATCGTTTTTTTTTAACACTTTTTGCATACATCTACTGCTTACTAGCAGTAGATATATGGGAAAAAAACAGAGGGTTTAATAACCCTTTAATTGAAATAAAAGTAAAAAAGAAAAGAAATTAAAATGAAAAAATAAATAAAACGAAAACATTATTAATAATAATAATCCGCAGAGCCCAACCTGAGACTCCGCACAGCCCACCTGAGACACCTCTTGCAACACAAATTGAGCTTTCTTTTGGTGCTATTTGATTGCCGCAGATTTTTTTTAATTTAATTTTTTCATATAAATGAAAAAAGACCACAAATTGTGGGGAAAAAATATTTTCAACTTTTTGTTATACAAAATATCAAATAAAATCAAATTTCTTCCTAAGGTTAGGCCAAAATGTATTCTGCTAACTGTTTTTGGTAAAAACAAAATACCAATAAGTATATACTAAGCGGTTTGTGTGAATTGGTACCAATTATAAGTCTTTTTAAAACGTGGTTTTTATCCATATGGTGTCAAACAGCAAAATCGGTATTGCTCAGGGTAAAGGATTGGTTTAGGAATGATATGGCCGGTATATTTTTTCCAAACCTTTGCGTGTCTGCTAGATAAAGTCTTATATTTTGAGGAAGCTGAACTCCCCCAGGAATTTTTTTTATCTACGGCCCTGATTGGATCCTTGTGCCTTTGGCTTCCCCGTGCCAGCTGGTATCCCTGTTTGGCGTTATCCCCTGCTTTGCTCCTTGCGCCCCCACTATAGTATTTCAGTGGTTACCTTTAGTATATTGCTGCAGACCTTAATTGCTTTCACCTGTGTGTTGTGAGTCTCTCTATACTGCCTTCATTGCCTCACTTCTTCTGTGTTTTCCCTCTCCAGCCTTTGTGTGTTTGCTTCCTCCTATTTAGTTGCTTTCTTCAGTTCCGTCCACTTACCTTTCAGTGTATCTTCCTATGCTTCGCTGTCACCCCTTTACATCTGTGCGCCTCTCTTACCCTGTGGCTGTGTTGGATTTGTCCAGCTATCATTCATGTGATTTCATCTCGGCAGCATCCCCTTAGTGGGGCGGGGCCAGCCGTCCATTGCTGCTGTATTGGAATACTGGGCTCCGCCCACCCAGGGAGTCTCTGCAAGCTGACGCTGCGCTGCTGCTGTCGATTTGCCACCCGACTCTTCCTCTGAGCTGCGGGCACCTGTAAACAGACACAGACTGCCCACAGCTCAGAGGAAGATTCGGCTTCAGGCAGATGCGGCTGCCGTGGATCGCACTTGCCAAGGACCTCGGCAGCCGCATCTGCGAGAAAATTTAAAGTGCCGGTGTTAGCAGAGTGTCTTGTGTACGGGTGCCCGCTGGCTGGACACCCGTACACAAGACGCCAAACCCGGACTGTCCGGGTGAAAACCGGACGGGTGGCAACCCTAGCATACATCCCTTTGTGCTTCTTTATGTACGTTTCCCTCTGTTTTCCTGCTTCTTTGTATGCATGTGCAATGCACATTTCTTACTTTTGTACATTACACCTTCCTGCTTCTAGGTGCGCCTCTAAGCTACTTACCCTTCCCGGGTGTCTTTGCTTGTCTCTCTCTCTCTCTCATTCTCTCCCTCTCTCTCATTCTCTCTCTCTCATTCTCTCTCTCTCTCTCAATCATCCTCACAACTAGAGGCTCTGTCGAATACCTGGCCCTTCTTAGATTCTGTGCCTCTTGATTTTAAGAGTACCTGTATCCCTGTATGTTACAGTCTCTGAGGAGGGTATCTAAATGGTTTTTGAATGATTCAGTACTCTTAAGTGATACCACTGCTTGTGGCAGCGAGTTCCAGACTTTAACCGCTGAAACTGGAAAAAAGCCCCTGCGCCCCTTGTGGTTAAATCTTTTCTCCACCAATTTTAGGTGGTGGCCTCTAGTCTTTGTTATGGAGTTTACTGTAAATAGTTTATTGCTGATGTTGCAGTGGCGGAACTACCGCCGGTGCGTGAGCACCGGGGCCTCAGCCTATTAAATATGTGATTGGAGAGGGAGGGGCGGCTGCAGAGATGGGAAGGGACCAAGATTTGAGAGGGCAGGGGAAAGGTGATGGGAGGTGCAGGAAATATGTGATGGAAGGGGTGCTGGAGTTTAGGGAGAGGTGCAGGGGGGACCGTGGTGATGGAAGAGCCCAGGGGGCATATGAAGATAGTGGAAAGAAGAGAGGGCATGAGAGAGATGGGGGAGAAAACAGGCATATTTCCTAAACCTACAGGGGTCACTTACAGGTTTAAGAGAGATGTGCCTTCAATCTATAGAAAATAAAAATTAACATGTCCCCATTTAAGTGTAATAATTATCTAAAATGCTTTAACATACATCCTAATATTTAGGAAAATCTACTGCTGTTTTTAAGATCTCCAGAGTTGTTCTGACTTCTTAAACCTGTACTATAAATAACGGGTATATGAGTGTGTGCATGCATGAGTAAATGACTTTGCATTTTTGTATGTATGTGTGTACATATGAGTGTATGTATACGTGCATATGTAAGATGGGGCCTCATGTTTAAGTTTCTCCTCACAAGCCTCACAAAGTCTAGAGCCGCCTCTGGGAGTGAGGATCCAGCAAACAGAACACACACAGGAAACAACTGAAGCCAGAAGAGGTAAGGGTAATCATTAAAATTAGTATTATTTGTAGCCTAATGTTGTATAAAGTACTGTTGCAGCAATGCCGAATGGCACCCTCTATAGAGGACTACAAATCTCAGCAGTACTTTATACAGAAATGCTATTGTTATATAAAGTATTGCTGGGATGTGTAGTTCTCTATAGCCTGTGCCATTCTGCATTGCTGTAAATATTAGGGATGCACCGATATATTGGCCGCCAAAACATATCGGCTGAAAATGGCACTTTTGGCTAAATGCCAAAAGTGCAATTTTTCCGCCGATACAGCAACGCATCCCTCGTTTCTTTCCTCCCCACTGGGCGCTGCTCTGCGTCCCAGCAGGGCGGAGAGAAAGTGTGACAGCCGGCCGAGCGTTGCGGGAGGAGGGCGCTGTGTTTGGGGGGGGGGGAAGCCTTGCACCAGGGCCCTTTGTTCCTTAGGTCCGCCCTGTGATGTTGCTATCACCACTAAACATTTTAACATTTTGTACATCAAAATCATGTACCCTCGATTAGCCTCACTTCTAGCGTGAGCAAGTTTAACTTTAGGAACCTTGTTTCATAGCTTAGGTCCTCTAGCCCCTTAATTAGTTTAGTTGCCCTTCTATGCACTTTCTCCAGCTCAAGGACATCCTTTCTGTGGATTGGTGACCAAAACTGTTATACTGTAATGTTATACTGTCTAAGTTCGTGTCTATTACCCTCCCAATTTTAGTATCATCAGCAAACACAGAAACATGGCTATTAACACCTTCCCCGATATCATTAATAAACAGGTTAAACGCCTCATGGATCCCGGCTGGATTTTAACACACTTAAATACACATTTTATCTTCCTAACTGGATGTTTTTAAGGTACTTACAGCTTCTGCATGCCGTTAATGCTCAATTCAGGCAGCCTGTTACCTTGGCTCACAATCGCATTGAACCAGGGGCGGACTGGGCCGGGAGGCAGGGTGGCAATTGCCCCCCGGGCCTCTCTGTTGCCTGTACAAACACCCGCCAGCGCAGCGCCAATCTCCCCTCTCGGCCGCTCGGATCCTGCAGAGGAGGAGGAGAAGAGGCTCTTCAGCTGCCTGTGATAAGCCTGTGTAGTGCTCAAGCTCCACGGCAGCTGCCTCCACCCACTTCTTCTAACATTGGCTGGAGGGAGACTGCACTTCTACTGACTGTCTGCCTGGGTCCTAAAGGGAGGACAGCAGGAAGTTGCTGGAATCACCTCCAAACGTGCAGGCGAATGGGTCCTAAAGGGAGGACAGCAGGATTTGGCTGAAATCACCTCCAAACGTGCAGGTGACCCCCCCAGGAGAGGAAAAAAAGATGGCACAGCACCTAAAACATGAGAGGAAAAGAGTCACTGTAAGTCCCTGTTCTTTCTGTGTGACCTCTGCGCTGCGTTAAATGCTGACTGCTGCACTGCATTACTGACCTCTACACGGTGTTACATGCTGACCGCTGCACTGCGTTACATGCTGGGCTGCGTTACTGACCGCTGCACTGCGTTACATGCTGACTGCTGACCTCTGCACTGGTTTGCATTACATGCTGACTGCTGCACTGCATTACATGCTGACTGCTGCACTGTGTTAAATGCTGACTGCTGCACTAGGTTACTGACCACTGCACTGCGTTACATGCTGACTGCGTTACTGACTGCTGCACTGCGTTACATGCTGACTGCTGCACTGCATTACATGCTGACTGCTACACTCCGTTACTGACCGCTGTGTTACATGCTGACTGCTGCACTGCGTTACATTCTGACTGCTGCACTGCGTTACATGCTGACTGCTGCACTGCATTACGTGCTGACTGCTGCACTGCTTTACTGACCGCTGACCTCTGCACTGCGTTATATGCTGACTGCTGCACTATGTTACTGACCAATGCACTGAGTTACATGCTGACTGTGGCTCTGTGTTGCTGATCGCTGCACTGTGTTACATGTTGACTGCTGCACTGCATTACATGCTGACTGCTGCAATGCTTTATATACCGACCGCTGCATTGCGTTACATGCTGACTGCTGCAATGCTTTATATACCGACCGCTGCATTGCGTTACATGCTGACTGCTGCACTGCGTTAGTGACCGCCGACCTCTGCACTGTTACATGCTGACCGCGGCACTGCGTTACATGCTGACTGCTACACTCCGTTACTGACCGCTGCGTTACATGCTGACTGCTGCACTGCGTTACATTCTGACTGCTGCACTGTGTTACATGCTGACTGCTGCACTACGTTACTGACCGCTGACCTCTGCACTGCGTTATATGCTGACTTCTGCACGATGTTACTGACCAGTGCACTGCGTTACATGCTGACTGCTGCACTGCGTTACATGCTGACTGCGGCTCTGCTTTGCTGATCGCTGCACTGTGTTACATGTTGACTGTTGCACTGCATTACATGCTGACTGCTGCAATGCTTTATATACCGACCGCTGCATTGCGTTACATTCTGACTGCTGCACTGCGTTAGTGACCGCCGACCTCTGCACTGTTACATGCTGACTACGGCACTGCATTACATGCTGACTAATGCCCTGCGGTACATGCTGACTGATGTGCTGCATTACTGACCACTGCACTGCATTACATACTGATCGCTGCACTGCATTACGTACTGGCGTACATACTGACTGCGTTACATGCTGACCTCTGCACTGCGTTACTTGCTGACCGCTGACCTCTGCACTGGGTTACATGCTGACTGCTGTAATGCTTTATATACCGACCGCTGCATTGCGTTACATGCTGACTGCTGCACTGCGTTACTGACCGCCGACCTCTGCACTGTTACATGCTGACCGCGGCACTACGTTACATGCTGACTAATGCACTGCGTTACATGCTGACTGATGCACTGCATTACTGCCCACTGCACTGCATTACATACTGACCGCTGCACTGCGTTACATGCTGACGGATGCACTGCATTACATACTGACCTCTGCACTGCGTTACGTACTGACCACTGCACTGCGTTGCATACTGACCTCTGCACTGCATTGCATACTGACCTCTGCACTGCATTATGTACTGACCGCTGCACTGCGTTACATGCTGACCCCTGCACTGCGTTACTTGCTGACCTCTGCACTGGGTTACATACTGACCGCTGGCCTCTGCACTGCGTTATATACTGACTGCTGCAATGCGTTACAAAGGACAAGTCGCTGCACCATGGGCCTCTGGGTTGTACTTGCCTCCCGGGCTAAAAGTTGCCAGTCAGCCCCTGAATTGAACGGTTCCTGATTCAGGAAACTGCTGAGAAGACTCTATTTAAGCCCGCCTATTTGTAAACCAAGCCAAACCAAAACAAGAATGTAATCTTGTTACTGGGCGTTTTAAATTATCTTAACGTCTCCCACCATCAGCGAACCTTCCTGTTCTATGCTTTGTTTTATGCAAGCAGGGCGGTTCTTCTGAGGTGGAAACTCAATGACCCCCCGACCCTAGGGATGCCGAAGGCTGTGGTTAATAAAGCACTGCCTTTATATAAACGTATATGGGTAGAGGATATCCTGCCAAGTTTGAGAAAATCTGAACTGATTGGCCTTCTGTTCCCCCATCCCCCCATGTTTCCCTCCCCCCTGTTTCCCTCCTCTGTTCCCCTGCTATGATGGCCGATCTCAGTCCTCCTCCCTCCCCTCCTTCTTTATCCATTTACTGAGCACAGGTCATGGATGTCCTCCTGATTCTACCTCCCGATACTATTGCCTCACTATGCTGGAATTAAGTGCCTATGAATGCATGGTGCCCTAACGGTTTTCTTGTACTGTGGTGTCTGTATGTTTGTATGTGTTCAAAACTAATAAAACTATCTGTTAAAAAAAAACTCTGTACAGAGACTGATGTGACTGGCTTAGTCTTCTCTGTACAGCACTGCAGTATATGTCATAGCCAGGGGCAGACTGGCCATAGGGCATACTGGGCACTTTCCTGGTTGGCTGGGCCGAACACGATCAGCCTGATTGTGTTCGGCTCCGCCTGGCCCGCTATACCCAATGGCCTGCTCAGAACAGTGCCAGCGCTTTCAGGTGGGAACCCAGCCTAAAGGAACCCCTGAGTCTGGCGCGTTACCAGTCCCCGAGTCCAACTCGTATACAGTTCTCCATTTCTGTATAAATGTATTACTGGGATTTGTAGTCCCCCTACAGCCGGTGCCATTCTGGATAAGAGTGTAAGCTCCTCTGTACAGAGACTGATGTGACTGGCTTAGTCTTCTCTGTACAGCACTGCAGTATATGTCATAGCCAGGGGCAGACTGGCCATAGGGCATACTGGGCACTTTCCTGGTTGGCTGGGCCGAACACGATCAGCCTGATTGTGTTCGGCTCCGCCTGGCCCGCTATACCCAATGGCCTGCTCAGAACAGTGCCAGCGCTTTCAGGTGGGAACCCAGCCTAAAGGAGAACTATGAGGTTAGTGCTTTTCACTCACCTCATAGTTCTAGTCGACCTGTGACAATGAGACTGTCACAGGTTGGCTTAGTAGATCAGGAGGTGAGTGAACACATACCGGCGCTCGCTCACCTCTCGATCCTGTCACGGTTCTCTGCCGTGACAGGGGAGAGGCTGGATTCCCCCCGCTCTGATCCGCCTGCGCTGACTGGCGGAACGGATGGGGGAGGGGCAGGTACAGCTAGTGTTCGGCTCCGCCTGGCCCGCTATACCCAATGGCCTGCTCAGAACAGTGCCAGCGCTTTCAGGTGGGAACCCAGCCTAAAGGAGAACTATGAGGTTAGTGCTTTTCACTCACCTCATAGTTCTAGTCGACCTGTGACAATGAGACTGTCACAGGTTGGCTTAGTAGATCAGGAGGTGAGTGAACACATACCGGCGCTCGCTCACCTCTCGATCCTGTCACGGTTCTCTGCCGTGACAGGGGAGAGGCTGGATTCCCCCCGCTCTGATCCGCCTGCGCTGACTGGCGGAACGGATGGGGG